>NW_024070204.1:68691356-68701659 GCF_014754425.2 Oryx dammah
CCATGACAACCATCCCCATGACAACCATCCCCATGACAACCATCCCCATGACAACCATCCCCGTCATCGTCACCACCACCACCATCACGATATGCGGCACCATCACCACCACTGTCATTCCAGTTACCATTTGTGGGACTTGGTTGGACTTCAGACACTGTTACAGAGCTTAACTTAGGAGGAGGGCTCTTCAGATCCACCAGAGATTCCAAAAGCCTTAAAAGGACCTACTTCTTACCTGTCTTTCCTGAACTTCCTTTCCTAGGTAAATTCTGCTATTCCAGAAATAAATGTATTTGGATTTACTTTTTCTTATGGTTCTCTTGAGTAGTGCAATTACATCAGTAGGTTTCATAGCCTCCAGACAGGGTGCAAATAGCCGGGCTAACTGCCCAGCTCACGGGCCTGTTCCATAACTTGAGGAGCATTTAGGTATCTAACCACTCGCTTTTCCTTTCTTAATGCCTCCCATGACAGCCCCGTGCTACCAGAAACTCCACAAGACAGAAACCATGTCTGTTCTGCTCATCACTGTATACTCACAGTGGAAGCTACAGTGGGCATTCAACAAGAATTTGCTGAATAAGTGTTATTTATCTCTATAAACCACTTTTCAGTGTTCACTGAGGGTTGACAAATTTCTGTGACAGAAGTGAATTCTATCTTAAAAAATGAATTATCACTGTTCCAAATTTCTTATATTTCTGTGATTAAATGTGACTTGAAAACACTGAATCAAACAAAATTAAACAGTTTTTTAAATAGCAGGACTTCTCCGAGTCGTGAATATTCTATTGTATGTTGTGGATCTCTAGGAGAAAGCTCATTATATAACATTCCTTCAGTTCATTTCAGTTCAGTCGCTCAGTCATGTCGGATTCTTTGCGACTCCATGGACTGCAGCACATCTAGCCTCCCTGTCCATCACCAACTCCTGGAGCTTGCTCAAACTCATGTCCATTGAGTCGGTGATGCCATCCAACCATCTCATCCTCTGTCGTCCCCGTTTCCTCCCTCATTCAATCCTTCCCAGCATCCAGTGAGTCAGTCGCATCAGGTGGCCAGAGTACTGGAGTTTCAGCTTCGGCATCAGTCCTTCCAGTGAATATTCAGGACTGATCTCCTTTAGGATGGACTGGTTGGATCTCCTTGCAGTCCAAGGGACTCTCAGGAGTCTTCTCCAACACCACAGTTCAAAACCATCAATTCTTTGGTGCTCAGCTGTCCTTATAGTCCACCTCTCACATCCATACATGACCACTGGAAAAACCATAGCTTTGACTAGATGGACCTTTGCTGGTAAAGTAATGTCTCTGTTTTTTAATATGCTGTCTAGGTTGGTCCTAGCTTTTCTTCCAAGGAGCAAGGGTCTTTTAATTTCTTGGCTGCAGTCACCGTCTGCAGTGATTTTGGAGTCCAAGAAAAGAAAGTTTCTCACTGTTTCCACTGTCTCCCCATCTATTTGCCATGAAGTGATGGGACCAGATGCCATGATCTTAGTTTTCTGAATGCTGAGTTTTAAGCCAGCTTTTTCACTCTCACTTTCATCAAGAGGTTCTTTAGTTCTTCTTTGCTTCCTGCCATAAAGGTGGTGTCATCTGCACATCTGAGGTTGACATTTCTCTCAACAATCTTAATTCCAGCTTGTGTTTCATCCAGCCAGGCATTTTGCATGATGTACTTGGCACAAAAGTTAAATAAGCAGGCTGACAATATACAGCCTTGACGTATCCTTTCCTGATTTGGAACCAGTCTGTTGTTCCATGTCCAGTTCTAACTGTTGATTCTTGACCTGCATACAGATTTCTCAGGAGGCAGGTCAGGTGGTCTGGTATTTCCATCTCTTTCAGAATTTTCCACAGTTTGTTGTGATCCACACAGTCAAAGGGTTTGGCGTAGTCAATAAAGCAGAAGTAGATGTTTTTCTGGGACTCTCTTGCTTTTTCGATGATCCAGTGGATGTAGGCAATTTGATCTCTGGTTCCTCTGCCTTTTCTAAATCCAGCTTGAAAATCTGGAATTCCACAGTTCACGTACTGTTGAAGCCTGGCTCGGAGAGTTTTGAGCATTACTTTGCTAGCGTGTGAGATGAGGGCCATTGTGTGGTAGTTTGAGCATTCTCTGGCATTGCCTTTCTTTGGGATTGGAATGAATAGTGACCTTTTCCAGTCCTGTGGCCACTGCTGAGTTTTCCAAATTTACTGGCATATTGAATGCAGCACTTTCACAGCATCATCTTTTAGGATTTGAAATAGCTCAACTGGAATTCTATCACCTCCACTAGCTTTGTTCAAAGTTATGCTTCCTAAGGCCCACTTGACTTCGCATTCCAGGATGTCTGGCTCTAGGTGAGTGATCACACCATCGTGATTATCTGGGTCATGAAGATCTTTTTTGTACAGTTCTTTTGTGTATTCTTGCCGCCTCTCCTTAATATCTTCTGCTTCTGTTAGGTCCTTACCATTTCTGTCCTTATTTAAAGATCCTTTGCATGACCTAATGTTTCAAGGAACACACTTTTGGAAATACTGGATTTAAATCAAGTGTTCAGTGATTTCATCAGCAGTAAAGCAGCTATCATTGCAGTTTTCCTTCATAACATTCTTAACATAGTTGAGAGATGATCCATTTTATCAATTAGTTGCAGGAATGTCAGTTCCTCATATCAGAGCAGGTTCTTTTAGCCAAGAACATCATTATGGTCTAAGGTTGGAACTAAAATCTTTTTGTATTAAAAAGAACTCAGGGAATCAAAAGATCTGAGTTAGGGCAAATACTTCTTCAGGTCATGTGAGAATTTGTTTCATTAGCTTCTGACAACAGATCTCTGACTTGGAGTAGAGACAGCAGGGCTTACTCTCGTGTGTGCGGAAGGCAAGCAGGAACACCAGCCCTCACACTGACCATGAGTTCCCTAGCATGCTGCCTGGCTTCTCTAGTCCAGCTCCTTCCGGAGGTCCCAGCATCACGATTCTCTCGTCTAAAGAGGGACGGGATGATATAGCCTGGGGCAACCATGAAATTAGTGACTCTGAAAGCAGATTTACGGCCTTTAAATAATGATTCATAAAGAATTAGTTACACATTCAGAGGTCACTCCTAGCCATGGCAAAGCTTGCTTGGAAGCCAGTAGGTAAAGGAAGCCAAGTGGGTAAAGCCTCCCCACTTAAATCTGAGATCTCAAAGGGTTACACCTTTAATGTAAAGTTGAATGAGAAATAAATTCACACAGAAAATCTGCCTGACCTGACTTTGATGCTAGGGGCGAAGTGGAGAAGGGAGGTGACTCATGTTTCTAGAGAATTTGTAACCATATGCTTTCAATCACTTGGGTTTGTGGTCTGAGAAACCTTAAGTAGAAATTTTAATTTGAAATGGTTTAGGGTTGGTATTTCTCCCAGGTGACTATAAGAAACAAGCACAGTCCTTTCTGGAGAAGTGAACTTTTAACTCATTCCTCAAAAAATTCTCAAAGATAAATTCCAAGGGAAATTCACGGTCAAAAACTGCAAAACACAGAAGAATATAAGATACTATAATAGAGAACAAGCAGGAACAACAGATATCAAGATCAGATCAGCAAAGTTTCAGATATTAGAATTTTTTCATCAGACACAGAATATGAGATGGTAATGTTCACGTGTAAAAAAATAAGAGAGGCTTGAAAATAGGAGTAAATATTAAGATGCTATAAAAGGTCTTAGGAGATTTGAGAAAGACTAATATAGAACATCTAGAAATGAAAAACATATTTTAAATTAAAATGTAATAAACTCAATGGATGGTTATGGATAAATTAAAGAGCAAATTAGAAACAACTAAAGAGAGAATTGGTAAACAATTAGGTAGATATAAATAAAGGTATCTAGAATGTAGGCTAGAAAGACGATGGGAAAAATGAAAGATGCTAAAAGATGTAGGGGATAGAGTGAGAAGATCTAACACAGAGTAGTTGCTTATGACTATCTGGAGAGTAAACAGTTCAGTTAGAAAGTTCAGTTCTAAGAGTGCGGGACACATCACAGTCTATGACAGAGAAATACTAAAAGCAATCCAAGAGAAAAGTTAGGCCACCTACAAATAAAGAGCAACTAGACTAACAGCTATCTTCTCAACAATGGAAGCCAAAATGTAACGAAGTAGTATTTCTGGTGAGCCAAGAGAAAAATAATTGGCCACCTGCATGCACACCAGAGAAATTATGTTTGAAGAATGAAAGAAAAAGAAAAAAAAAGAGCAAGCAAACAAGAGATATTTTTGGACAAATAAAAACTGAAGGTTTAACCATCAACAGATTCTCACCAAAGCACATTCTTAAAGATGTTTGCATAGTCAGAAAGAAATTAACCCAGACAGGTGGTCTGAGGAATACTAAGCAAATATTTGACCAATATGAGGGTAAATCTAAACTAATATCTACTATGTAAATTAATAATAATAGTGTTTAATTTGTTGACTTAAAAAGATAAATTACTTCTTTTAAGTAGGAAGTAGTATATGATGGCAGGCCAACTTTCCCAGGGCAACAACTAGAAAGGGAAAAAAAAAGCTGCAAAAGTAGAAAGTTTGAAGATATCAAAGAGCTGTAGAAAAGAGAAGTAAGTGGACCTAAATTGCAGAAAAGGAAGAGCTCTTCCTACATAAGCTGGTAATTACTGATAGCTTTCTTCCCTGGGGGCATTTGTGATTTTGGACGTTTACTGAAGCTTAGCGTTGGTCCAAGCAGAGGTTGAATGCTATGGGAAACGGAATCTAGCAGAGCTGTAATGATGGCCTGGCATGACAGACTAGGAGCATCAGAAGTCAGAGATGTAAGGCTGAGTTTCTCTACGGGACCTTGCTCAGTGCTGAGTCAGCACAGGTAATATGGAAGCTGGCGAGGAAAACTGGAATGAAAATCTCTTATGATCTCATGGCACTTAAGAGACAGAGTCCCACGAGGCGGAGATGACGTGACACGAAGGCCTGACTGTTTTCCCCCTCTGCGGAACGAGAACACAGAATCAGCGGGGCTCTTACTCGACAGTCACACTCAAGGACCAAGGACAAACCAAAGATGGTGGATTTAGTCCGTCAAAAACTGCAACCCACCACCGTTGCGGTTCAGTCACTAAATCGTGCCCAACTCTTACAGCCTCATGGACTGTAGCCCAGCAGGCTTTTCTGTCCATGGGATTTTCCAGGCAAGAACACTGGAGTGGGTTGCCATTTGCTCCTCCAGGGGATCTTCCTGACCCAGGGATCAAACACGTGTCTCCTGCATTAGCAGGAGTGTTCTCTATCACGGAGTCACCAGGGAAGCCTGGTTAACCCATCAATGACCCATCTCAGTTTCTGACTCGGCTGAGAGACTCAGCCTTTTACCCTGTTCTCTGACGGAGGAAAGGAAGAAGCTTCTGTGATAGATAAATCATCCAGCGCCTCCACATTTCTTTAACACACAATATCCAGCATACAGTCACTACTGTAAGATGTGTGAAGAAGCAAGAAGAGGAAGAGAAAAGGAAGCAAACAATAGAAACAGATTCACAGGTGATCTGGATACTGTAGTCAGATAAAAACATTAACTATGACTACAGTGTTAGAGATGATAAGGAAGTGATGGACGCAATGGAGGAAAATATGAGCCTTCTAAAGCCTACTATCTCTCAGCAGTGACCTGGAATCAACAAACAAGCACTAACTTACTAGATGGGCTCAACAGCAGACAAAACACAACAGATGGCGGGATCAGTCACTGAAAGACAGAAACGATGGGAAACAGCCAAACTAAACAGGTGCTTCTCACAGAGTATAAGCACCGTGCGGGTCATGTTGAAGTTCAGTATACACATTTTTGGAGTCCCAAAATTATCTTTGGAAAGATAATAAGCAAGGGTTTCCAAGCTTATGAAATACACTAACTCACTGATTCAAGAAGCCCAGTGAACGCCTCCCAAAGAATTAACACACACACAAAATCACACCTACACACTTTACAGTCAAACTGTTAAAAACCAAAGGCAAAGAGAAATTTTCCAAAGCAGTCAGTCACGGAGAAAAAAAGACAAATTATCTTCAAAGAAACATGAATGAGTCTGTTAGCTAACTTCAATAAAAATGGGTGAACTTTAGAAAACATTCTTAAAATGCTGAAATTTTAAAAATAACAAAGTACTTCTACTATTATATGAACAACAAAAAAAAATCCTGAAAAAAATGGAACAAAATAAAGATATTTTCAGGCAAATGGAAATTAAAAATCAACAAAAATGTAATTTCATCAGACAAGCACTAGGGCATATATCAAAGAAATGAAAGGAAAATGATTTCTGCCAGAGACACAAAATTGTATGAAGGAATGAAAAACACTACAAAGGAAATATTTAGGTTACTTTAAAAATCACAACATAGAGACTTCCCCAGTGGTCCAGTGGTTAAAAGACTCCACGCTGCTCTCAGTGCAGGATGCCCGGTTTGATTCCTAGTCAGGAATCTGGATCCCACATGATGCAGCCAAGACTGGCAGAGGCAAATAAATGTTTTTAAAAGTCACAATATATAGCATATGCAGAGGTAAAAATTTGAACAACAACAGCACAACAAGCAAGAAGGGAATAATGGAACTTTGGTTGTAAAGTTCTTGCATTGTTCAGGAAGCAGCAAAAATCCTAACCTAAATGGGAGCTGACTGTGGCTTGGACCATGAACTCCTTATTGCCAAATTCACACTGAAATTGAAGAAACTGGAGAAAACCACTAGACCATTCAGGTATGACCTAAATCAAATCCCTTATGATTATACAGTGGAAGTGAGAAATAGATTTAAGGGACTAGATCTGATAGACAGAGTGCCTGATGAACTATGGATGGAGGTTCATGACATTGTGCAGGAGACAGGGATCAAGACCATCCCCAAGAAAAAGAAATGCAAAAAAACAAAATGGCTGTCTGAGGAGGCCTTACAAATAGCTGTGAAAAGAAGAGAAGTGAAAAGCAAAGGAGAAAAGGGAAGATATACCCATTTGAATGCAGAGTTCCAAAGAATAGCAAGGAGAGATAAGAAAGCCTTCCTCAGTGATGAGTGCAAAGAAATAGAGCAAAACAACAGAATGGGAAAGACTAGAGATCTCTTCAAGAAAATTAGAGATACCAAGGGAATATTTCATGCAAAGATGGGCTCAATAAAGAAAAGAAATGGTCTGGACCTAACAGAAGTAGAAGATACTAAGAAGAGGTGGCAAGAATACATAGAAGAACTGTACAAAAAAGATCTTCATGATCCAGATAATCACGATGGTGTGATCACTCACCTAGAGCCAGACATCCTGGAATGCGAAGTCAAGTGGGCCTTAGGAAGCATCAGTTTGAACAAAGCTAGTGGAGGTGATAGAATTCCAGTTGAGCTCTTTCAAATCCTAAAAGATGATGCTGTGAAAGTGCTGCACTCAATATGCCAGCACATTTGGAAAACTCAGCAGTGGCCACAGGACTGGAAAAGGTCAGTTTTCATTCCAATCCCAAAGAAAGGCAATGCCAAAGAATGCTCAAACTACTGCACAATTGCACTCATCTCACATGCTAGTAAAGTAATGCTCAAAATTCTCCAAGCCAGGCTTCAGCAATACATGAACCGTGAACTTCCAGATGTTCAAGCTGTTTTAGAAAAGTCAGAAGAACTAGAGATCAAATTGCCAACATCCACTGGATCATTGAAAAAGCAAGAGAGTTCCAGAAAAACATCTATTTCTGCTTTATTGACTATGTCAAGCCTTTGACTGTGTGGATCACAACAAACTGTGGAAAATTCTGAAAGAGATGGGAATACCAGACCACCTGACCTGCCTCCTGAGAAATCTGTATGCAGGTCAGGAAGCAACAGTTAAACTGGACATGGAACAACAGACTGGTTCCAAATAGGGAAAGGAGTACGTCAAAGCTGTATACTGTCACCCTTCTTATTTAACTTATATGCAGAGTACACCATGAGAAATGCCGGGTTGGAGGAAGCACAAGCTGGAATCAAGATTGCTGGGAGAAATATCAATAATCTCAGATATGCAGATGACACCACCCTTATGGCAGAAAGTGAAGAAGAACTAAAGAGCCTCTTGATGAAAGTGAAAGAGGAAAGTGAAAAAGTTGGCTTAAAGCTCAACATTCAGAAAACTAAGATCATGGCATCCAGTCCCATCACTTCATGGGAAATAGATGGGGAAACAGTGGAAACAGTGGCTGACTTTACTTTTCTGGGCTCCAAAATCACTGCAGATGGTGATGTCAGCAATGAAATTAAAAGACGCTTACTCCTTGGAAGGAAAGTTATGACCAACCTAGACAGCATATTAAAAAACAGAGACATTACTTTGCCAACAAAGGTCTGTCTAATCAAGGCTATGGTTTTTCCAGTGGTCATGTATGGATGTGAGAGTTGGACTATAAAGAAAGCTAAGTGCCAAAGAATTGATGGTTTTGAACTGTGGTGTTGGAGAAGACTCTTGAGAGTCCCTTGGACTGCAAAGAGATCCAACCAGTCCATCCTAAAGGAGATCAGCCCTGGGTGTTCATTGGAAGGACTGACGTTGAAGCTGAAACTCTAATATTTTGGGCACCTGATGCTAAGAGCTGACTCATTTGAAAAGACCCTGATTCTGGAAAAGATTGAGGGCAAGAGGAGAAGGGACGACAGAGGATGAGATGGTTGGATGGCATCACCGACTTGATGGACATGGATTTGGGTGGACTCCGGGAGTTGGTGATGGACAGGGAGGCGTGGCGTGCTGCGGTTCATGGGGTCACTAAGAGTCGGACACGACTGAGCGACTGAACTGAACTGAAACTGTTACAGGCTAAGGATGTACAGTGAAACTTCTAGAATAACCACTGAAAAATAATTATAGAATGTAAAACAAAAGTCATTGCAAGAAAAATATAAAATAATATAATAAAAATATTTGTTTAATTTCTAAAAAAGACAGGATGAAATGACAAATGTAAAACAAATAGCAAGGTGGTAGAATTAAACCCAACTATATCAGTAGTGTATTATATATCAGTTCAGTTCAGTCGCTCAGTCGTGTCCGACTCTTTGCAACCCCATGAATCGCAGCACGCCAGGCCTCCCTGTCTATCATCCCAAATGGACTCAAAATCATAAGATAGAACTAAAATAATGAATAAAAGCATTTAAGTCTGAAAGAAGGTGTTGGAAGGGTGAAATTTTCTCTCTATCCTGCCTGAGTTATTCAGTGCTCTTTGCGACCCCATGGACTGCAGTCCACGAGGCTCCTCTGTCCGTGGGGATTCTCCAGGCAAGAATATTGCAGTGGGTTGCCATGCCCTCCTCCAGAGGATCTTCCCAACCCAGGGATCAAACCCAGGTCTCCCGCATTGCAAGTGGATTCTTTACCTTCTGAACCACCAGGGAAGCCCCTGAGTTATTTTAGCTGATCTGTTAATAAAATTGACAAAAGACAGATTGACAGGGAAAAAAACAAAACTCACATGCATGGCAATCCCCTAGAAATGAGACCCCCAAAGTGACAAGGTAGGCTGGTTTACAGATCAGTTTTAGACAAAAAACAATTATTTTCAAAGATTTAGCAGAACAAAGGTGTCTGTGCATAGGGTAACAGACTAATGAAGAAGTAATGAGATTGGTTTACACAGCTTTCTTAGCCTTGAATTCCCCAACTCTGGTGATAAGAATGTTTTCCAACCTCCTAATATGGGGAGGATACGTTCAAATGGGAGATTTATTTCTTGCTTTCATGGGGAAAGAGGTGGGTCAAAGTGTTGGGGTTATTTTTTAATATCTTTATTTTTCAGCAGCCGTTTCCCAAATAACTTTAATGCAGAAAAATTAACGGCACATTTGGGGGGAGCCTGCTCTGAATCCCAACAGAGGTAATTAGAGTCCAAACAGTATAGAAGTATAATGTCATTATTCCTAAGAGTAAAGATATTAATATGAGTGAGATTCAGACCTTGTTAAGTGTGCATGTTTAAATATCTAGAATACCCACTCAAAAAAAGCAATCTAGTGAGCTCTCTATTCTGAGTTCCTTTAGAAATCTTTGTCAGTTTCTCTCATTTTGACAGTCATTATTGTACAGTTACAAGATTTGGAGAAAAGTAAACCTCCTCCTAACCCAAAAATATTGACTAATAAGCTGGCTGCTTTCCAATCAAGTATTACTCTCCACAGATACCACTTTCTATCTTTACTCATCTCATCCATGTCTTTGTTGGTTTTCTTCAGCTTGTTGCGTATAGGATCAGAAAATGCAATGGAGAAACAGGACAAATCTCTAAACAGAGCCAG
>NW_024070204.1:68701669-68831085 GCF_014754425.2 Oryx dammah
CAGAAAATGCAATGGAGAAACAGGACAAATCTCTAAACAGAGCCAGATTTCAGGAAGTTAGCCAGAGTGGTTGGATGACTGCTCCAATCACATTTAAACTAAAAATGAAGAAGTGGCAGAACTGAACTAGTTAACGATCAAATAGAGAAAACGGACAAAGATGCCAGATGTTTCAGAAGAAAATTTCATCGTCTAATGATTGGAAGATACTCTTGGGAAAACTGATAAATCTCTAAAATATCTTCACAAATGCCTCTATTATCATGCTGTGAAAATCAAACACAAAATGAAGAATGTTTTGTGCTCAGACATGATTATCTCTAAAAATTTCATCCCCCCCCCCTAAAAAAAGTCAACACTTGAGAATTTCTATTTTTAATGAAAAAACATTAGCACATTTGACATTATAACCTACATTTTGCTAACAGGAGATAAGAAAGGATTGTTTTCAAGCTCTCAGTTTCAGTTTTTTAAAGTATGGCCCCCATTCAAACCTTTTTCCTTTACCATTTATAATGGATATTTTGACCTTTGTTTTAAGAAGACTCTCTTAAGTGGTATTTTACTGGTATCAATTATCCTTAGAGAAGTGAAGCGTGCTTACGTCTGCTTTCTTTGACCTGAGAAGCATCTTTCTGTGTGTTTATATTCGCGTGTAAGTCTTAGTTTCTTCTCCACACCAGATTGAGTCCTGACACCTTTCTGCATTTTGATAGCAGCTATGAGTCAGACACTTACTAAGTACCTCTCACGTAATCCTTCCAGCAACTCTGAGACACCTTAGATTTAGAAGCTGAGGTCTGGAGAGTTTAAGTGATGGACTCGCCCAGTGCCACACAGGGAGTTTACGACTCAGTCCAATCCTCCGGTGTGTCTGACTTGCAAACCAAGCTTTTAATTTCAATGCTACACTTCCTTATCCCTCTTTCTCTTCCCAGGGGTCGTCACAGAGCCTGCCGCATAGTGAATGCTAGCATGTCTGAGTTGTGACTTAACTCGAGTCCCTGGTTCAGGGTGATATGGATGAATAACTATGTTGACCATTGTTCAGTTTGACTTTTGGGTGTATGGCTAGGAGCCAGGTGCTACAAATCTGTAGATGGGGACGCCTCTTTGGGATAGGCGCTGACAGTGGAGCTTCTTTCCCCATCTGGCTTTATAGATGATACTATGTTATGGGGATGGGAGAGCGGAAAGGGAGCCAGCAGGTCCTGAGCTTCTACCACGTGCCAGGTGTTGCCTGAGGTGTTTTCCGTGTGTTCTCTGAATGTCCTGAGAAGCCTGCAAGAGGTGTCACAATCTCACTTTGAGAGATGCACAAACTGACCCTCAGAGAGCGGAGGGCCCTCGCCGAGGCAGAATGGACTACAAGCGGCGGAGCCAAGGTTCACGCTGCCCCACCGCAGACCTCTCTGCCTCTGCACGACGCTGCTTCATCATCGTCTGGAGCATCCAAACGAGGTCAGAAAGAGGAGCAGAGAGGGGAGCTTTGCTGGGTGGTTCTGCCATTGCTGACAAGAAGGACGACAAGGTGCTCAGTCACCTGGGTGGCCAGAGGCAGAGGTTTCAGGAAGAGAGCTTGCTGGGGACGAGTATTAAATAATCCAGCCCACTCTTCCGGGGGCAACACTCAGAGCATCATTCATTCAGTCAAGAAAGGGGAACCCCTCCCAGTGGGGTTAATGGAGACAACAGCACTTGCCGTCCAGAACTGACTCAAAGCTGGTTTGAGCTCAGATAGAAGGCTCATAGTCACAGGAACTGAGGAGCAATTGCAATAGACTCAAGAGGGCCAGGATGAGAACTGACCAGTCCAAAAGGACTGCCTCAGGCCTGGCACACAGCTGGAGAGGCCATGGGGTCCTGTGGAGCGTTAGGGCACGTGCTGTGTAGAGCTTAATGCAGAATGCAGCCTCAGAAGTCAGCCTTCTCCCACCGCCCCCATCCAGCCCATGTTGGAGACGGGAAACAAATCCCCAGAGAGGGGAGGGACTAGTCCCAAGTCACACAGCCAAGATGATCAACCTTATGGGTTTTTTAACTGTGTGATTCCATTTATTTAAATCTCAAATTTAATGCAATATTTTAAAAATGTGTTATCTAGGGCTATGTCCATAAATGGGAAAATTAACAAGAATAAAAAGAGGAAAACAGATGGGCAAGGGAGTGGAAAGACGATAGATATTAGTATATTCTAGTTTTCAGCAAGGTGGGATGTACATACTTTGTTTTTATAGCTCTTCCCACCAATATTTCATAGCTGGGGAACCTGGGGTTCATTAAGAAGTTGCTCACCTAAGGTCACCCTATGAGATTATCTACTCCTAAATCCCCATTCTACAGATGGGGTTACTGAAGCAGAGATGACACATCCCAGCGCAGAATAACAGGGTGAACAGAATCAGATCTGTTATCTTCTGCTCACCTTTGGGTGTGGCCACCAGGACCTTTTCCACCAGGGACAGCAACTGCTTGGGGCTCTTATCCTGCTGACGGCACACTTCAGCCCTGTTGCCTACCCATTGAGCTGGGGTCTTGTTTGTTCATTTGCTTGTTTTTTGGCCATGCTACATGGCACGTGGGATCTGAGTTCCCGAACCAGGGACCAAACCCACATCCCAGCAATGGAAGCACAGAGTCTTAACCACTGGACCACCTGAGAATTCCCAGTAGGGTTCTTTTTTTACCCCAGCGTCTGCAGTTGGAGGAGGGTTAGCTTGAATAAAGAGCACTCCTTCAGGCAGGCAAGGGAACGTGGTAAATTTGCCAGTGTTTCTGATCTTTCAGAAGCTTCAGGGCCTGCCAGGATGGAGTCAGGGGTCACTATCGAGATCTCGCGACTGAGCAAGGGGCACTGCTCAGCATTCTCAACCTCTCTCGACTCTGCTCTGCCAAGGGAGGGGGAGTCCTCCTCACGTGGGGGGCTCTGTGAACTCTCCACTGTCACGTGGGAAGGCCCGTGGTTGCTGTGTAATTGTGGATAGTCCACCGTTCCTGTGATCCACGCAGCAGTGCCGGGCTGTCGCTGCAATAACTCATGACCTGGAAGCTGTGTGAGGAACGGGGATTCATTTTCTATTTGCCAATCCCAGGGCGGTCCGGCTCGAGCAGCCTCTTCCTGCTACCTCTACATAAACCCTTAGAGACTTTTGCAAAGTAGAGCGGGTGTGGCTTCTGGACTGGTGTACCCTCCGGGAAACCCATCTGGTCTCTGCAGGACAGGGGCTAGGGAGCCATGCCCCAGTAAGGCTCCTGGGCTCATTTCCTTGCCTAAAAATCTTAGTTTTCTCACGTCGGTTTATCACTCCCCAGCATAGAGCCTTTCCATGGCTTCCCTTTGCACCTGGAGTGGAGTCCACACTCTTGGCCATGCTCCCGAAGACCTCCCTGAAGCCTTCCTCCACACCCCGCTCTCTGTGGCTTCTGCCAACACAGGCTCTTCCTGTGGCTGGCGGCTCCTTCTCAGCTTTCTGGGCTCAGCAGAACCGCCCCACTCATATTTCTGACCGTTCTAGCCAAACTGGCCCCTGCCTCCACCAGGTGTCTCATCTCTTCGGTCCATTTTATTTTTCCAATAGTGCTTTCATGCGTGCTAAATCCCTTCAACCGTGTCCAACTTTTTGCGACCCTGTGGACTGTAGCCCACCAGGCTCCTCTGTCCATGGGATTCTCCAGGCAAGAATATAGGAATGGGTTGCCATGCCCTCCTCCAGGGCATCTTCCTGACCCAGGGATTGAACCCGTGTCTCTTAAGTCTCCTGCACTGGCAGGCAGGTTCCTTACCACTAGCGCCTCCTGGGAAGCCCCTGTGGTGCTTACCCCAACTTAAATGCATCTTGTGAGTGTGTCTGTTCACCTGCCTGCTGCCTTGTCACGCCCACTAGACTTCAAGGCCCAGGACAGCAAGGGCCTGGTTGGCCTGCTCTCCACTGTCCTAGCACCTGGCATAGCACAGGCGCCCAGCAATTAACTTGTTAAGGAGCAGGTGCCAAGAGTGCAGCCCAGCCATCTCTACAAGTGCATCTTCTGAACCCAGATCTCTCTGTTCTCAGGGCAATTAAGCTGTATATCAAGAACACAGGGTGAGTAAAAACTTATCCTCCCCAGTGACTTCACGCCTGAGCTGAAATAAGAAGAGATTGACTTTTTAAATAGTAGTAATAATAGTGATTGTCAGTCTGGATTCTGGCTTCAGTCGCCCCACCAGCCTGCTGTTTGGACATGCCCTGTTCACTTTCCCTCTCTGGGCCTGTGACCTCTCGTTACAATGAGGCTCCCAATACATGCTGCTTCCCTTTTTAGATCCCGGGGGAATCTCTCCCCACTCCCCACCCAGGAAAACTCAACGTTATGTGTGAACTGACTGCGACTCGTAGCCGACAGTCCGAAAGCTATGGCAACAGTCCAGGAGAGGCAGGAGGCTAGCCTGGGCCCAGGAGGCTGTGGAGGAGGTGAAAGGAAGTGAGAGAGCCAAGGGTTATTTTGGAGGTCATGATCACAGATCCTGCAAATTGTATACAGATGCTGTTCAAGGCTGGGAGGAGAATGTGTGAAACCAGGGAAGGAGGGACAGGAAGGCAGCCCAGAGCCCTGGGGCCAGTCACTGCTTAGTGGGTCCTCCTAGAGGGTAACCCAACGAAGGAAGGAAGCCAAAATTGGATTCACTGAGCAATACTGGTTCACTGAGTGACTGTGTGAGCGCCAGGTGCCCGCCTTAGAGGACCACGTGGTGAGGAGGGGTCCTCTCTCTGGGCATGTGGAAAGACAGGGGCCCTCTGCTGGAGCACCGAGCACGCTGTGCTTGCTGCTTCAAGCTGTCTCCTCTGTGGATGGAGAGCTTCTGAGCAGGGCCTGGGCAGCATTTACGTACCTTTTATGCCAAGGACACGGCTTGGTGCACAGGAGACTTCTGGGATGAGGACTGGAGGACACCATGTACGTCATGGGACATGAGCAGTGCTTGGGGGCTGCCTCGTGTCCCCCCTCACCTCCTCAACTCCCCTCACTCAGCAGCAAAATTCCACCTTGACTCACTGCAAGCCTGAACCTTTCACTCTGAGCTGAAGCCTTGACTCTAATTGTATTTTACATCCTCAAAGTAGCAGTGAGTTTCCTCCCGGCTGCCTAGGCTCCAGGCAGAGAAGGAGAGAAGTTGGAAGTGACAGAGGGCCCTGGAGGCAGGCTTGGGATGGGGAGGGCCTGAGGAGTGAAGGAGGAGGAGCTGCCTGGGTGCAGAGACCCTTTGGGTGGGCCTGACCTGGCAGGGTCCAAGGTCAAGGTGATCAGGAGAACAAGGGCGTCAGGCTGTGAGGAAGGAACTGCCTTAGGGGGACTGTCAGTTCAGTCGCTCAGTCCTGTCCGACTCTGTGACCCCATGAATCGCAGCATGCCAGGCCTCCCTGTCCATCACCAACTCCCGGAGTTTACCCAAACTCGTTCCATCGAGTCGGTGATGCCATCCAGCCATCTCATCCTCTGTCGTCCCCTTCTAATGACAATCAGAATAGAATAGAACAGTTAAGCATCTCGTGCACCTACTATGTCAGGCTCTGCGGGCTTCAGCAAGTCACCCTGCTTGATTATCAGCCCAACTGCAGACTGATGTGTTCCCAGAGTGGCTGAGGAGGACGTGTCCACCAGAGAACGAGCCTTGCGAGTCTGCACCGTGTGTGCTCAGAGGCTCCCCTGCCCACGCTGGGGGGCGGGGGTGCAGAATAGTTAGAACCCTGGCTGAGAACAGTTCCTGGAGCCTCGGTTTCCTCATCTGCAAGACGGGAAGAACCATAGTCGCTTCCTCCCAGGGCTATCTGAGAGCTTAGGTGAGGTTGTGAGGTTTCAGGGTATAGCATACAGCTGCACTCAGCTGTGGGGAGTCTTCTTGCTTGAAATGCCTAAAGGGCAATGGACCCAGGTCTGTGGCCGCAGGGACAGCCACTTCAGTCAGGGTCTCAGCAGGATACAAAGGCCCAGTCAGATTGGGTAAACTGAGGCAGCGTAACAAAGGGACTGTTGACAGTGGTGATGGCGGGGTGCGGGGAGACTGTGGATGGTGCCAACCTCTGGGCCGGGAACAGTGGGTGCCTTTAGCACGCCAATCCCAAGAATAAAGGAAGCTGTCAAAACCTAGAGACAGAAAGATCTGGGTGCAGAGGGTGGTCTGAGAGAGACCCGGTCCTTGTCGAGGGGCCGAATGCCTCACTACAGTCCCACGGGACGGAGCTCAGGGGTGGGTCCCTTGAAGTCACTCTCCTCCCATCCTGCGTCTCCTGCTGGTGACTCCACCTAGAAGAGCCAGGACTTCCCTGGGGGTCCGCTGATTAAGAATCCACCTGCCAATGCAGGGGCACAGGTGTGATTCCTGGTCCGGGAAGACCCTACATGCCACAGGGCAGCTAAGTGCACATACTACAGCTACTGAGCCCGCATGCCTACAGCCCATGCTGTGCACCAAGAGAAGCCCGACAAGCCCAGGCACCATAACAGAGGAGCCCAGTTCCCTGCAACCAGAGAAAGTCCACGCTCAGCAGTGAAGACTCAGAACATCCCCCAAAGCACATAAATAAAAATGAGAACAGTCAGAAGCCAGAGGCAGGGCCTCGTTGATAGGGGCCTCCCAGGTCAGCCTCCTGGCACACGGGAAGGAGGAGGCAGAAACAGAGCCTATCCAGCTCAAGGGCGAGTGCGAGCAGGAAAAGGGGAAGCAGACAGCTGCATAGGCCCATGTTACAGATGGAGAAGCTGAGGCTCAGTGGGGAGACTAGATCACGGGCCCAGAATCACAGAAGATGGACTACCTGACTCCCTCATTCATGCTCTTAACCATTATTCCCTGTGGTTCCACCCATCACTACCCTGAGCTGGGTGTTAGTTTCCTTATTTACACATCTTCAGACAGGTAAAGTGACTGCCCAAGGTCACACAGCAGAGTCCAGATGGTAGAAGCCAGACCTGGGGGCCCCAGTGCCAGGCTGCTTTCATCATTCAGCATGATCTGGCCTTGGCAGGAGAGAAGGTTCTAGAAGCTCTGTTTAGATCAGGGCTGCAACCTCTCTGAGCCACCAGCCTGAAGGGCCAAAGGATGGCAATGAGGGTGTGTGTCTGGGGAGAGCTGGCTGTTGCCCCGTGTCTCTCTGTGAAGCCCCATCCTGGTGAAGCTCCAGGGTGCAATCTCTCCACAGAGATGATTCTTCCAGCGCAGAGCTTCACAGGCATGACTCTCTTCTTAATTCATCTCCCCTAACACCCGGGAGACATGTCTTGCCACCCTGCCTCCCTCCTTTCCTGTCCTTCCTCCACCCAGCCCCCCATCAGCAGCTTCTCTAGACTTCTGAGCGGGTTTTCTTTGACTCTGCTCTCTGCACCAGGCAGATAATACATAAGGCCGTTTGCCAAGGTCATCTTTAACTCTGCGGCACTGCGGGTGAGGGAGTGACGGAGACTTAAATCATAGGGTAGCCCCGCTTTCCTTACGGTCTCAGCAGGGGTGCGGGTGGGAGAGGCGGGGCTCTGATCCCTCTCCTCCCCTCACTCTAGCTTGACTGGTGGGACTGGGCTGGCAGCTGGGAAATGTTTGCATTCCACTATTTCACCCTTGGGGAGGACAGAGAGAGAAAGGAAGGTCAGAGGAGGAGAGGGTGATTTTGATGATAGTAGGGAAAATGTTGTGGGCCACAGTCTGGACAGAAAATGGTTAGCTCCTGGAGAAGAAGGGACAGGGTTTGGACTGATTACTAAGGTCGAGATATGGCCTGGTTGCTAATAATTCACCCATTCTACTGATGGGAAAACTGAGGTCTAGGGAAAGAAAGGTGGTGTCCAAGGTCAGAGACAGTAGCAATCAGTGGAATGAGGCAGCAAACCATATCTGCCCAGGACTAAGGGAAGCAGCTCCCAGGTTAGGACCCAGGAGTCCTCAGTTCCAATCCGAGCTCTGCTCTGACTTGCTGTGTGAGCCTGAGCAAGTCGCTGCCGCTCTCTGGGTTTCAAAGTCTGATGATTTTATTTTTATTCAGCACCTTCCAGAGCTTCCCAGGTGGTGCTAATGGTAAAGAACCTGCCTGCCAATCCAGGGGATGTAAAAGAGGGTTTGATCCTGGGTGTGGCATGGCAACCCACTCCAGTATGCTTGCCTGGAGAGTCCCATGGACAGAGGAGCCTGGCGGGCTAGTCCATAGCGTTGCACAGAGCGAGACACAAAGTGACTTAGCAGGCAGCATCTACCATGTGGGAAGCCCTGGGATGCTGCAAGGAACAAACACAGTCCTCCCTTTATGGAGCTAATATTCAGGAGGAGACTCAGTGGAGACAATCCTCGAGACAGCCATCAAAGTTGGATATTACAAATGCCGTTTCACAGATGAGAACACTGAGCTTCATCTCTACACTGATGGGACTGGAGGAGATGATTCCTCCGAGGACTCTTTCCACCTCCATGTTCTTCTGGCAGACAGAAGCAGAGCTCAGGCCCTATGAGGCTGCACATCTCCCATATTTAAAAGTTTATTTATTTGGTCTGGAGATGACTGATCAGATTGTTTTTTTCAAAAGTAGATTTACCCTCTTAATTATATTTGAGGTAGATTTACAATGATATTAATTTTCACTCCCTGAATAAACACGGGAGGCGAGTGTTTGCTTAAGGAAAGGCCTCAAGAAGCAAGAGAGGCAAGGGTTGGGGGTGGACAGGCTGGGACTTTAGCATTTCCTGCAGGGTTTCAGAGGCTGAGCATTCACCCAAGGAGAACAACTGGGGTAGGAGGTGCCAGATTTACAAAAGTTGGGGACAAAGTAGGAGGGGGCCTCTGGAGGTGGTCCCCTCCCCTCTTTTCTCTGGTCCTTTATCAACAGGAGCTGAGAGCTCATTGCACACCTATTAAGCGTTGCTGGGGAAGCAGAGGGATGTATAATCCTGTTTCCTGGCACCACGGTCTAAATGTTTGTGTCCCCTGAAAATTCATATGTTGAAACCTAATCCCCAGTGTGATGGTATTAGGAGATGGGGCATTTCGTGGGAGATTAGGTCATGAGGATGTGATCGTAATGAATGGGATTAGTGCCCTGATAAAGGAGGCCAAAGAATTGATGCTTTTGAACCGGGGTGCAGGAAAATTATCTTGAGAGTCTCTGGGACAGCAAGGAGATCAAACCAGTCAATCCTAAAGGAAACCAACCCTGAATATTCATTGGAAGGACTGATGCTGAAGTTCCAATACTTTGGCCATCTGATGCAAAGAGCCAACTCATTAGAAAAGACACTGATGCTGGGAAAGATTGAGGGCAGGAGAAGGGGAAGACAAAGGATGAGATGGTTGGATGGCAACACTGACTCAATGGACATGAGTTTAAGCAAATTCTGGGAGATGGTGAGGACAGGGAAGCGTGGCGTGCTGCAACCCATGGGGTCACAAAGAGTCGGACACGACTGAGTCACTGAACAGTGGTAAGAATTCACCTGCCAGCACAGAAGATGCAGCCTCGACCCCTGGATGGGGAAGATCCCCTGGAGAAGGAAATGGAAACCCACTCCAGTACTCTTGCCTGGGGAATCCCATGGACAGAGGAGCCTGGTGGGCTCCAAACAGTCCATGGGGGCACCAACAGTCAGACACAACTGAGCAGCTGAGCACACACACACAGGAGAGACCCCAGAGGGCTCTCTTGCCCCTTCCCCGCCTTGAGGACACAGCAAGAAGACAGATGTTTATGAGCTTGTGAAGCAGGGAGTGGGCTGTCACCAGTCACTGAATCTGCCAGAACCTTGGTCTTGGACTTGCCAGCGTCCAGAACTGTAAAAAGTGAAAGTTTGTTGTTTATAAACATTTGCTAGAGCAGCCAGAATGAAGACGCCTGTCTTCTGGCTTTTTCTAGTCCACGAAAGCTGCCAGCCTTTCGTGTGGCTTCTAGCACGGAGCAACAGCACTGAAGAGAGCTCCTATCTTCCTTCCTCTTCCCCCACCCAAGGGCACCCTATCACATTCCACTGAGTTATGAGGCCAGTGATCAAGGAGAACTTTCTGTTCCTGCCTCCCCTCCAGAAGTTTCCAAGGACAGGTGTTGTTGTTTAGTTGCTAAGCTCTGTCCGACCCTTTGGACCCCATGGACTATAGCCCACCAGGCTCCTTTGTCCATGGGACTTCCCAGGCAAGAATACTGGAGTGAGTTGCCATTTCCTTCTCCAGGGATCTTCCTGACTCAAGGATCCGGCCCAGGGATCCAACCCATGTCTCCTGCATTGGCAGGTGGATTCTTTATCACTGAGCCACCAGGGAAGCCCAAGGACTGGAGCTAACCTCATTTGCATCCCCCGAGACAGAGCCTGGCAGGGTCCCCTGCTCCAGACCTCCCCCAGGCGGCTGGCATGGTGCGGGGACCGCAACCTCCGCCGACTGAGTCAGAGACAGCAGAGTCTGCAGTCACGGGATGATTTAGCAGCTAATGAGAAAAAAACAAACAATGGAAGCAGTCCCCGCTGTGGGGGAAACACGTTCATCAGATTCTCTCCGAGAAACCGAGGCAGCCAGCACAGACCACTGCGCGCAGGAGGCACCCTGGCTGCTAATGAGCCTGGGCCTGGAGGCGGGCGCCACAGCCGAGACCTGTGAGGTCCCACCTGTCACCCGGCAGGTTCGTGTCCCCCAGGCCTCACCTCCGGGCAGGGCAGCCAGAGCTGTCTGGTGCTTCCATGGGGCAGAGTCTGACTGCAGAGTGAGGCCGGGGTGACCTTGAACCGATGAATAAACGACTGCCTAGGAAAACCACAGCCAGCCTGCCTGGTCCAGCCCATCGCCTTCCTGCCCATGCTCCCTGCTGGAACCAAGGCATGTTCATCAGGGGTGTTACTTATCAGAGGTGTTGGTTGTACCCATTTTGTAGCTCAGGAGACTTGCGCTGGCAGAGGGGATGTGACTTCCCAAGGGTTGCAATCTAAAAGATGAAATCTGAACTTTGTGCATGCAGGTCTTGGGACTCAAAGCTCTGTCCGTCAAACTTGAACCCGAGTCACTCCTTGTTCGTGTCTTCCCCACATGTACTGCCCCCATTCTAGAGATGAGGAAAGTGAGGCTTAGAGGTGTTGAGTGACTCATCTGATACCACTCAGCTAGGAAATTACAGAGCCAAATTCCAGGCACTGTGCCAAGCGTTGGGCATATGCGGAAGTGGAGCCAGTGGTTACAGCTCTCCGCTTACACTGCCTGGTGGGATTGCAAACGCTGGCAGTGTGGCCTTGGGCAAGCTACCCGACCCTCTCTGCATTGGTTTCTTTGGCTGAAGAATACAAATAGTACCTCCTGTGCAGGATTATGAAATAGTGTAGGTAGGACTGTGCTGAGCTCACCAGAAACTCTCCATAAATGTTGGCTGGTTTTAGCCCTTGTTCCACTATGCCTGGGGCTTCCCTGGTAGCTCAGACGGTAAAGAATCTGCCTGCTATGCCAGAGACCTGGGTTTGACCCCTGGGTTGGGAAGATCCCCTGGAGAAGGGAATGGCTACCCAGGCCAGCATTCTTGCCTGGAGAATCTCATGGACAGAGGGACCTGGTGGGCTACAGTCCGTGGGACGGCAGAGTCAGACACGACTGAGCAGCTAACAGGCACTTCCACTATGCCTGGTTCTGGAAATGCAGAGATGAGGAAGCTGCTCCCTTACCCTCTCTGAGCTCTCTGAGTCTGTTGTGTTCGTTCTCTTCTTATTCTCAACACCCAGAGACCCCTCCCCAGGTAGGGGTGCAGGCAGAGTGATCCACGCTGATGCCTCCTAGAAAGCAGACAACAAAGAAGACCCTGTTTGACTTCTGAGTCCCTAAACAGACTCTGGCAACTGCAGGCAAAGGCCTAACTGTGCTCAGAGGAAAGGCTTTGATTCTGTGGACTCTCTGAATTCCAGAAACCCAGAGCTGTGAAGGACACCTGAAAAAAAAGGCGGATCTGGAAGGCTACCTGCTCTGTCCTGACCGCCCTCTCCCCTGCCCTGTATCTAAAATTTGCCTGAACTGGGTGAAGAGGAGGAGAACGCCCAAGGGGGAAGAAGGCTAGGCATTCGCTGGTGGTTACCTGCGAGGGACTATGACCTCCCCTCCAGCTGAGTCCCTAAGGTGGGCTTGAGAGCAGAGGGCAGCCACACAGCCTTGGGGCCTGTGATCTGGACACTGAGATGGCCTCATGGGGCATCCTGGATAATGAGCCTGGGAGTGTGGGTCCGAGGACCTTATCCTAGACAGCTCACCATCTCCTTGTGACCGAGAGAGAGAGAGCATGAACTGGACTCAAAGAGGCTTTGAGGCTCAGATACAGAGAAGACCTCAGGGATACGCATGGACCTGTGACCTGAAGTGAGGCATGTCAACGACGTCAAGTGGATGCCAGCACAGACAGACGACTAAAGACCAAATGCCCTCTCTCTGCCCCATGCCTCAGCACTCCTGCCTGCCAGCAGTGGCAAAAACTTTCTGACATGAAAATGCAATTCCAGAGAAGGCAGAAGAGAACCTAAATTGATCAGAATTTTGTTTCTTTCATTTGGCAGAATGAAGGCTTGAAGCTGAAATTAAGCTTAGTTACTGAATAATAATGAAAGCAACATATTTTGCATATCCAAATTTGTGGTCTGAACTGACTGCAAGCTATAAGCCAAGAAAAAGTTTTAAAATGAAGTACTGATCTCTAAAGATTTAGGTCAGTGTAAGGACTAGAAAGGATGAGGGTCAAGGAAGGCTTCCTAGAGGAGGTAACCCAGGAATTGGGTTTTGAACATCATAAAGGAGTTGACCAGATGGCTAAGGATGACAGTGGGGAGGTTGTTCCAGGCTTGGGCATTGCCTGTGCACAGGCTTGGCAGAGCGAGAGGGCTGCCCTGTTGAGGGAGTTGAGAGTGGCTTGCAGCCAGGTGACCATGGGAAATAATGTGAGCTGGGTCTGGAAAGATGTGGGGCCAGGACTTGATGATTTCAGAGGCCATGCTGGCTGCTTCAAGGGCCTGTATCCCCTGGGTTGGGGGACTGGGGTTTCTGCAGTGCCTCACACATTTCAGCCTGCCTGGGCTGAGTCAGATATAAAAACAGCAAACTACATTCCTTTCATGCTGCACTGTGGGGTAAAGGAACCAATCCTGTTTCTTCAACAAAGCAAATTATTAAAATGTCCTCATTAGGAACAGGAGCGGCATAACAAAGCTTGCTAATTATGAGATGTGAAGCTCCCGGTGCCATAGAACTGATATTACCAAAGATAGGAATAATAGTTAGTCGTGGACTTGCCAGGAGAGGACTGATCTCATTATTTCATGAAGTCAAAGTCGATATTTATGTAACATTCACAGTTTCGCCTGAGGACACATGAACACCATCTCACTGGTGATCCTCAGGCTGCCAGCTTCAACGAAACCTGTGGAAGCTAGGCGTCAGGAACACAGGATCCTAGGTCCTGGCCCAGACCTCCAGGATCAGAATTTGCATTTTAACAACACTCTTGGTTGATCTGTGAGCACAAAAGTGTGAATGTACTAAAGTAGAAGGAGAAAGCTTCCAAAGATCCATCAGCATAACAGCTCTCCTCTTTAATTTTCTATAGATGCCGCCTTGTTCTCGCCTGATCCCACTGACAGTCCAGAGCCCACGCTGCCTTCAGAAGAGGGTTAAGTCTTAAACCCACATACTCTGTCCTACGGAAATGCATCTATCAGGCAAAGCTCTAGGTTGCAAACTACTAGCATTCACTCTAGTTGGTTAACACAGAGAAAGAAGTTATTAGAAGATAGTTGGGAATTCAGAGAATCTCCAAGAGGTCAAGGTGTTAGGTTTGGAAGCCATTCTACGTGGACAACGTTCCAGGCCTCTTTAGGAGAAACCCCGCCCATTTTCCCATTGCTTAACACAGGCACCATGGCCACACAAGGGAGACGACTCCGGAACCACTGCCTCCACAAAGGCTTGTCTCTGCTGCCACTCTTGCCAAAAATGGATTCCATACTTCTAGGTGGACCTCTTCCAAATAAAGCTTCATGGGGGTCCCTCTGCTATCTTAGCCCTAGATGCAAGGGCAGCAGGAAGTCTGAGTGTGAGTTCCCACTGAGGGTGGGGAGAATTTCTAATGCCAAGAATTAAATGGAGGAAAAGTGCTCAGTAGATACTGGGAAGCCACAGACTGCTGAACGAATCCTGTGGGCAGCTCTCTGGACATGAGAGGCAGAGGCTGTGAGAGAGGCAGGCAGCCCCACTCTTGTCCTGGAAACCCAGTTACATAACACTCTAGCCTTCGGCCAGGTCACTTCCTCGCTTGAGGCCCAGTTTCCTCACCTACAAAATGAGAAAAGTGTAGGAATTCCCTGGCCGTCCAGCGGTTAGGACTCTGAGCTTCAACTTCAGGGGGTATGGGTTCGATCACTGGTCAGATCCCGCATGCCACGTGGGTGGCCCAGAAAGGGAGAAATGAGAAGAGCAGTATCAGTAGCATCGTTAGGAGGATTGAAAGGAGCGGTTTGCAAAGCTCCCAATGTAGTACCTGACACGTGTGCTCTTATTAACATAATACTCATCACCACCAAACACAGTCCTATCCCAGAGTCCTGGTAACCTTCTGTGCTCTGATTTCATTTGCATTGCCACCTAAACAATCAACAAATATCTCATGAGCAATGAGCGCCTATATGTGACAGGCGCTGTACTGGGTGCTGGAATGGTAAATGAGAGAGATGGTCTCTGCTCTCCAAAAGCTGGCCACCCAGCAGAAATAAATATGCCTACAGCATTATGCAAGGGGCTGCTGACTATGGCAGTGTAAAAAGGAGACTCAGCATTAATCCTCAAGAAAACCATTCAGAGGAGACAACATTCAAGGATAGCTTTGCCAAGGGAGAAAAGATGGGAAGGAGGGCATTTAAAGTCTATAGACCAACAAGAACCAAGGCACAGAAGGGGAGAGTTACGAGGCACTTTTGGGGAAGACTTTAAGACCTGGTGACTAAGGGTCTACACTCGAGTCAGGCTGTCTAATGTGAGTTCGTGTCCAACTCTTTGCGACCCCATGGACTGTAGCCTATCAGGCTCCTCCGTCCATGGGATTTTCCAGGCAAGAGTGCTGGAGTGGATTGCCATTTCCTTCTCCAGGGGATCTTCCCAACCCAGGAATCGAACCCGGGTCTCCCGCATTGCAGGCAGACGCTTTACCGTCTGAGCCACCGGGCAAGCCCCTCATAAGCTCTAATCCTGGACAGCTTGTTATTCTACCTTGTAAATCTATGGTTTGTGTATGTGTGCTCAGTTGCTCAATCATGTCCAGCTCTTTGCGACCCCATTAGGGTTCTTTGTAGCCCACTAGGCTCCTTTATCTGTGAGATTTCCCAGGCAAGAGGACTAGAGTGGGTTGGCATTTTCTCCCTCGGGGAATGTTCCCAACCCAGGAATCGAACCCATGTCTCCTGCATTGCAGGCAGATTCTTTACTGATGAGCCACCAGGGAAGCTCCATACTCTTGGACATTTGTTTTCAATTATCTTCCAGAACCTGAGGCAGATGGGCTAGGCAGCAGCTCCTGCTCTGCCTCGGCACTGGACAGAACATTTGTGAATTCCTCATGCCGGCTGTGCAGAGCGGTCTGTTCTACAGATAAGGAAGGCCACCCACCTAGCAAACACCCCAGCAGAACTGAATTCTGGCGGACAGATAAGGAAGGCCACCCACCTAGCAAATACCCCAGCAGAACTGAATTCTGGCGGACAGCTCTTCGCATGGGCCCACAGGGTGTTGGGAGGGTCTAACGGGCCTTTGAAACGGCTGTCCTGATGCTCAGAGGCCGCCTGCAGCTCCCTCCTGAGAAAAGGGCCTGCTGACTGGGGCAGGGTACTGAGAGAGATGAGCAGGGGGTGGTGGTGAGGAGCCGCGGCAGCCTCTGGTTCCTGAACAGCTGGGAGGCAGGCTGAGCCCCAGCAGCCTGGGTGGGACGGCTACTGAGATGCAGACTCCCCCCAGGGCAGGCCCCGGGCAGAACTGCTATTGCAGTCAATCCCCGAAGCTCCAAGGTGAGCTCCGGGAGCCTTCCCAAATCCTCCAGCTCACAGATACCACTGCGGTGCGCCACCACCCCGATGTGCAGTGAAAGATACAAATAAAATGCCCCCTTTGGAATCTATACATACAGGACGATAATTGTTTTTGAAACTATTAAGATGAAATTTGCCACTCGAACAAATGCTATATGGCATTAGATGACATCGTTACTCTCAAAACAAAGGTGTTTTATTTATTTATTTACTTGATGTTCTCGCTGTTACTAAGAGCCCAAGGACAGGCAGAGAAAGCTGCAGCTGTCTTACGATGTGCGTGCTGGGGACGGGGGTGTGAGTGTGTAAGCACGTGTGCAAACCTCCAGCTCAGTGATCCTCCCACATCTCTAGGCCTCCAAGGAGAGCCCTTCAAGTCTGCACTTTCGCAAAATAACTAGTGACCACCTGCCGCGGGTCTTTGGACCATCCCTGAACAGCCTGAAAGGCCAATGTCAGACTCATCTCCAGGTTCTGCCTCGTTTCTGACCTCTGCAGGGATCTCATACGGGGTCCCTCAGGTCATTTTATGAGTTATGGGCTCATTGAGATTCCAGGAGGAAAATGACTTCCCCAGAGGACTACAGAAGCCACAGGGCTAAGATCAGAATTCCGCCCCCAGGTCTTTCTGATGCCATGATCACGTGCTCTCCCGGCCTAGCACCCCTGCCCCCCCAGTCTAATTCAGCCCAGCAAACATGTACACGTTCAGTTGCCTCAACTCTCCTTTGTGATACGGCAGAATGTTAGCAAGTAAGGAACTGAACACTAGTTTTATTTACCTCCTGCCCAGCATCAACCCACTCCAGTACTCTTGTCTGGAGAATGCCATGGGCAGAGGAACCTGGCGGGCTACATACAGTCCATGGGGTTGCAAAGAGTTGGACATGACTGAGTGGTTAACACTTTTACTTTCTTTCAGTGTCAAGCACCGTAGGTTGAAGATGCTTTGACTCAGACCTTGAAGCCTCATGGTCTGGAGTTTCATGCTGGGCTCCTGGTAATGGTGACCTGAAACCTGGAGAAGGGTCATCTCATCCAGCTCTGGGATGTAGGAGAGGTATAGGAAGGCTTCCTGGAGGAGGTGTTGTGCACGCCAGGTTCCAGAGGACAGGAAGGGTGTGGACAGAAGTGTTCTGAACAGTGAGGATGGGATGAAAGCCGCTGACACTGTCTTGTCTTCCCCTCGTACAAGCCACCTCCTGGGTTTCATTTGAGATTCTCCAGTTCAAACAAATCTGCAAGGCCCAGAAGGACAGATCCTCAACTGGAGGGGCATGTTCTGGGCTCAGCAGACACTTGATATGCAAGAGGAGGAAAGAGCCTCTCCACCCTCAGCCCCATGCCCTGTCTTTGACCATGTCTCTTGCCTGCACGGACCACCTCCTCTTCAATATGTGCTGCCACACAGGGGCTGCAGACTAAGAGTGTGCAAACTTCACAGTCACAACAACTGACCCTTACAAATGAGGAAACCAAGTCCCAGGAGTGTGACAGGAGCTCAGCAAGTCCACACAGCTGGAAAGTGAAAGAGCCGGATTTGGAACCCAGTGGTAGCTGAGAAGGCTTCCGAATGGTGGTGCCAGAGAAGACTTTTGAGAGTCCCTCGGACAGCAGGGAGAACAAACCAGTTAATTCAAAAGAAAATCAACCCTGAACATTCATTGGAAGGACTGATGCTGAAGCTGAAGTTCCAATACTTTGGCCACCTGATGGAAGAACTGACTCATTGGAAAAGACCCTCATGCTGGGAAAGATGGAAAGAAGGAGGGTCATGGAGAGGAGGGCGGCAGAGAATGAGATGGTTAGATAGCAGCACCGACTCAATGGACATGAGTTTAAGCAAACTCTGAGAGATAGCGAAGGACGGGGAAGCCCGGAGCGCTGCAGTCCATGGGGTTACAGAGTCAGACACAACTGGGCGACTGAAAAACTGCAGTAGGGGAAAGCGCCTGATGAGCCAGGGCAGACACTGGGAGCCAACACTGGGAGACTCGGCAGGACTGAGCTGGGGCCTGGCGCTGGGAAGAAATTCTAAGGATGGCTGTGAGATGGAACTGCACGGAGTCTGGAGACGAGTCCGCCCCAGGAGAGCAGCCTGGCTGGCTCCAGCGTTCTGGACGGTGGCACTGTCTCCCTGGCGACTGTCAGATGTGAGACTTCTGAGCATGGCACAGGAACTAACCATCACCCCTTGCCAAAGGGAACGCCAGAGACACGATCACTGGAATTAATGCCTTCACCCAGGCAGACCCTGGGGAATCAGATGGCTCGCCCCTCCCCCTCCCGCCCCAGGAGAAGCTTCCAGAGCACTCCTGCCTCTGCTCAGTTGCCTAGGAAAGGGGCCTGTCACCACGTCTGGCTGGCCCTGCAAAACCGCAGTCTGAGTCAGAGACACATGGCAGCAAAAGTCAAGGCTCCTGAATTAACTCAAAGAACTGCCAATCGGCGAAACTCTTATCTAGGGTTTTCACGGAGGTCTTCCTCTCTGTGTCATCCAGAAGGGAATGCATGTTGATGACATGCAGAGATGGGTGAGCTGCAGACAGTGCTGCTCATTCCCCTGTTAGACTTTAAGTCTCGGGCAGTACGTGGGGGCGTTTACGCCTTCATCCTCACAACACCCCCTGGGGGATTTTGACCCCTCATTTTACAGAAGAGCAAACTGAGGCGCAGGAAGCTTGAGTCACTTGCGCAGGGTTATTTCTTCAACTGGTAAGTGATGGACACTCAGTCGTGTCCAACTCTGCAATTCCATGGACTGTAGCCCTCAAGGCTCCTCTGTCCATGGAACTCTCCAGGCAAGAATAGTGAAGTGGGTTGCCATTCCCTTCTCCAAGGGATCTTCCCCACTCAGGGATCAAACCCAAGTCTCTTGCAGGCAGATTCTTTACCATCTGAGCCACCAGGGAAGCTAAAGTTCCCCGAGCCTTGGCTAGAAGCCCCACTTGCCCCCACCCTGCCACTAACTGCACCAGCCATCGGATGTCCCTTCATTCATTCCATCTGGAACAAAACCAAGTTGCAACTTTCTTCTCCCCTACCCCCACACACTTCTCAGGGGATTGTGTAGGGAAGAGATTCCTCTGGCGAGCCCTTGGAGAGCTCAGAGCACGTGACTGTCCAGAGGGGGCTGTCCGACTCCACGCTCGGTGGGCTGGGCCTCGGAATACAGAGCTCCAGGCTCGGTTCAGGAGTCAGGTGCCTCAGGTGGCAAGGCGTCGTCCCTTTTGCCTCTCAGGACCTCAGTTTCCCCCTCTGGAAAACGAAGCTGTGGACCAGTTTAAATCTTTTTTCCGGGCAGGGGAGAGATTTGCTGTGTTCTGAGTATCCACCTTGGGACATGCAGCAGATAAAAGAGCTACTGTGTACAAATTCAGTTCTGAGGGCTCCACATGAGTTATTCCACCGACCCCTCCCGATGACCCCAAGGGATAGGTTCTTTTGGTACTATTATTTCTATGTTGTAAATGGGAAGAAAGAACACTCGGGACAAGTGACTTGCCCAAGGTTGCCCGGCCACCCGGTGATGGAGTCAAGAATCAAACCTTAGTCCAGCTTCAGAGCCCAGGGTGCTCGTCCTTCCACTCCACACACACTTTCAGGCACAGCCAGGCCACACTGAGGAACTAGGGGAAGCGCACTGTGGCATCCAGTAGCGCTGACTGGCATGAGCGTGGCAGGAGACACGGTGCGGGTGTGTGGCCGGACGGGAGAGGCCCTGAGCAGAGTCTGAAGGAGTAAGACTGGCTCTCAGGGTGCTGGGAAACCACTGAAGGGCGCGAAGGATGGGAAGGTGGGTCAGATTCACATCGAGAGAGATGGGTTTGGAAGCAGTGGGGAGGATGGTTTCAAGGGAGTGAGGATGGAGGCAGGGAGGCCAGTGAGGAGGCCCCGAGAAGGAAGCCAGAGATGACCCTGGGTGGGGGCAGGAAGACAGGAAGAATAAAGGAGCCACGTCTGCTCTAAAAATGGCACGACCTGGCCTCAGATGACCTGCAGGTGAGGGGAAGAAGGAGAAGGTTAGAGGATTTTTGCGTTTCTGGTTGGGAGTCTGGAGTGCTGCTGACCGAGAAGAGAATAGGGCTGAGCTGCAGATTAGGGTAAGGTGGAGTGGAGCTCAGTTTGGAGCGTGATTAGCGGCAGTACACATCCGGAGATGCCCAACGTGACTTGGAGATGCACGGCTGAAGCTCAGCAGGGGACGTGGGTGCTGGAGTACTCGGCACTTGCAGTGTTTGTAGGGGCAATGGGCTCTCAGGCAGGGAGAGCACAAAAGAGCTTAGGGTAGAACCTTGGGAGCCCTCCTGGAAGGCGGTGGGCAGAGAAGAGTGAAGTCATCAGTTCCCGAGTTCTGTCGGCTTCGCACTTGCCAAGTCCCGGCCCTGCCAGCTAGGATTCTCAGGAGGCCAAGTGATTACCCTTTTCTTTCAAACTCAGCCCTGAGAAGCAGGAACCGGTCACAGTCCCAAAACCCTGCCTCTCTGCTCTGGCACCAGCCCAGGATTCTCCAGCAGGCTCTGAATCGTGTAATTACCCATGCAGTAATTATGCCCGGCAGAAGGCTTCAGCTTTCCTGGGGGAGGGTGTCCCAGAGCATCACCTAGCAATCCAGTCAGCATCAGTCTGCTCCAAGGATGCTCACCACAGCCGCTGCACTCCTCGGGCTGCAGTCCCTGGCCCAGGGGAGACCTCTTGGGCAGGAGCAGGTGAGCGCCTGCTGGTCTGGTGGGGCCCCTGTCTGCATCAGTCGGTTTGGCTTCCTGGAGGCACGTAGCCCCGTCCTCGAGGACTGCAGCCCAGCACTCTTCCACCGTCTCCCACGGCCCTATTTATGACCTGGGGGTGGGGAAAACCTATCAACTCAGAGCAAGCAGCTAATCAGTTTACTCAGTGGCCTCAGGTCTTCTGATGTAATTATAATTCCTACTAAGGCACTGGTGAGTGTCAGACTTATTTCAACAGCCACTGCAGACGCGATAATCAAAGCACCGAGATTCCTTTGTTCCAAATCATACACAGATGAGGCTCACAAGGTTTGCTTTGGAGGGAAAACTGGGCACGGGCTTGTTTTTTTCCCCCTTCTCTCTCTCTCTCTCACTTCCTCTCCTTCCTGTTTCTTTCCATACTGAGATCAGGAAGAAGCTGCCAGAATGTCACGGCTGGAAACAGCCCCAGGCCTATGGGTTTGCAAATGTGGCTCTCATATGCTCACGGGCCAGCCAAAGATGCCTCGTGATGAGGCAGGAGTGGTGCCCAGGGGAGGCTGCTGGCTGCCTCCCAGAGACCTCACAAGGTGGCATTTACCTTGGCGAATTCCCCAGCCTCTGGCCCCCAGCCTTGGAGGTTCAGAAACCTGCTTTTGCTGGCACACCCAGAAGGGACCCATCTGTCAGGAGAACATTCCCATTAACCCAGATCATGAGACCAAAATGTAAAGCACCCTGAGAAAAGGAACTGCCTTGCAAAACAGGACTGCAGAAGCTGCTGTGACCAGTACTGTCTCTCCCTAGAAGCAGAGCTGCCTGGGGAGGGACATTATAATAATAAAGTTTCCTGATGGATCTAGAATCATCTGGAATGTGGGCTGAACCACTAGAAGGCTTAATGGCATCAGACACTGACTGTTTGCTGCATCCTTCCCCCAGGAGGGAGAGAGATAACAGCAGGACCACACAGGCCATGTCCCTGGGCAGGGCAGGGTGTCCCTGGGCAGGTTTGCTTTGGACCCTGCCAACTGACCTCTGGTTGGTGAGCTGCCTTTCTCAATGCCTAAGATGACCAAATAGCATCTGGACTCAGACTCGCTCCCCAGGCAGGACCCTGCTCAGCTGATTGGGTACTCATCCCTAAACTCCTGTCTGAGGCGGGCCTGTCCGTGGTCTTCACCCTGCCTCCATCACGTTCTTCCCTGAGAGTAAAAAAGTTGCTGCTGGGCCAGCCAGGGACCACATCTTCTGCCTCTCTCCCCAGCCCCACCTCCCTGCCACTTCTGGGTGGGATTAAGAGCAAGCTCTCCCCGGTGAAATTAGTGTGTAAGTGATGCTAGCCATGGCTGGGTCCCAGTGGTTAAGAAGCAGTGTGCTATCTCTACCCCTTCACCTAGACATAAAGGAGGCCCTAGGGTTAGTAGAGTGACAAGACAGAAGGAAGTTGAATCCCTAAGTGACCTCATGGAAGAAAGCTCCTGGCCCACCAGGAACACCCACACTAAACAATTTCATGAAGGGTAAACTACACATTAAGCCATTGAAATATTGGGGCCTATTTGTTACAGCAGCAAGCATCACACTCCAGAATAAATTTTCTATTCTAATCCTGCCTCCTAGAGATTACAGTCATCCGGCAATGGAATGTTAAATCTTCTGAAACTGCAAATTCATATCCAAACACCATCTCTTATATCATTTCTAAAGGTGGCTGATGGTGTGTGCTGTGAGTGGCTATGCTTTCCCAAGTTTTAACTTGATTCTCACCCGCCCTCCTTCCCAGATAAGAGCTGATGTTACTTGCAGATCCCAAGCTACAGGTGTGACATGGTAAACAAGTATATCTGAAAGTATAGAAATCTGTACAAATTAACCAACACACACATGACTGGAATGGTCTTTCAGCCTAAATGAAGGGTTTAAACACACACAGCACAGAAATGCACTCGCAGAAACAGGAGACAGAGTAGAAAGGCCACCTGGACTGTATAAAGGGAGCAGAAACTGTAACCCGCATCAGAACCAGGATGCACACAAACCTCACGCCCCTTCATGTCAACGGTGACCAACTGGCAGTGACTGCCCGGGATGCTGTGCTAAGAAGGATTTGGAATCACATTCCGGCTCAGAAGAAAAAGTGCTATAACGGATGAGCAAGGTCTGCCATAATAACAGATGGGGGAATGACAGCACATGCCAGGAACCGTCACACTTGTGCTGGGGATAGGATTGTGGTTGCAGAGGTAGTCCCGACTCTTTGTGACCCCATGGACTACACAGTCCATGATATTCTCCAGGCCAGCGATACTGGAGTGGGTAGCCTTTCCCTTCTCCAGGGGATCTTCCCAACCCAGGGATCGAACCCAGTTCTCCCACATTGCAGACAGATTCTATACCAGCTGAGACACAAAGGAAGCCCAAGAATACCGGAGTAGGTAGCCTATACTTTCTCCAGTGGATCTTCCCAACCCAGGAATTGAACCAGGGTCTCCTGCATTGCAGACATATTCTTTACCAACTGAGCTATCAGGGAAGCCTGCAGTTGCAGAGGAGCCCATATTTATCAAGACTACGGCCTGGAACTCACTGGGTCAAAACATAACCAAAACTATTGTTAACCCTCAAATGAGTGCCCATTATGGCTTAGGTATTTTATATACACCTTTTCCGTTAATCCTTACAACAACCTTGGAAGGAGCTATCAGCCCTATTTTACAGAAGATAGATCTGAGGTTCAGAGAGAATAGGTGATTATCCAAGATGACACAGTTTAAGAAAGGCAGAGCCAGGTTCTGGACAAGAACTGCCTAGCTCCTAAGTGTGCATGTCGCCATTGCATGGAATGCCTTCTGCATTCAGTATTCAGCGGGGTCTGGATTAAGAGGAACAAAGTATGCCAGTCTTTTCAGCAGTTCCCCAGCCTTTCTGGCATGAGAGACTGGCTTCATGGAAGACAATTTTCCCACAGACTGGGGTGGGGGGTGGGATGCTTTCAGGATGATTCAAGCGCATTACATTTACTGTGCACTCTGCTGCTATTACTATTCCATCAGCTCCACCCCAGACCATCAGGCGTGAGACCCCGGAGGCTGGGGACCCCTGAGTCATTCAGTCTGGCTGCTGCCCCACTGACAAATGCAACAGTGGCGGGGGTGGGGGTGGGGCTTGTCTCCCAGGCAGCTCAGATGGAGGTTGTATGAAGACCAACGTGGTTTCGGGTTTGAGCTTCCTATAGCCTTTCTCTGTCTCTTGAGTTGGTTTATTGCTCTTCCAAAGTTTTGGAAGAAGGCCAAGAAAGGCAGGAGGAGAAGGAGAGAAGGGATGGGAGCCTCTTACGTTGTCAGGTCCAATGATGAGTGAGCCGCCAGGGAGAGATTGCAGAGCTGGCAGCCAGGAGAAGTGGGAGTAGTCTTGCGTGGCATTGAGTTCCCACAGAAGCGGCTTTCCTGAGCCTCAGCCTCCTCAAGCGTCAATGGAGCTAATGCCAGGCAGCAAGTGGAAAGTCTGGCTTCCCGGGTGGCAGCAGTCATAAAAACCTGCCTGCCGATGCAGGAGACATAAGTGATTGGGGTTTGATCCCTGGGTCAGGAGGACCCCTTGGAGGAGGGCAGGGCAACCTGCTCCAGTAGTCTTACCTGGAGAATCCCATGGACAGAAGAGCCTGGCAGGCTACAGTTCATGGGGTTGAAAAGAGTCAGACACGACTGAGCGACTAAACCACCACCACCAGCAGCGGACGTGCCCAGCCCAGCGTTCAGGGCAGCAAGCTTTATCTTTCTCTACACAAATGCACAGATACCAAACACCATTCAAAGAGCTCTTGACCTGCGTGTAGAGTCACTGGGTGAAACCAGAAGTCTGAGGTCAGGGAGGGGCAGCCTGCCTCAGTTTCCATCCTTTACAGATCACACTCAGTGCTTTGTAACCTTGAACAGATTCAGCCCAGTTTCCATCCATCCTTCCATCCCCACACTCACCTGGTGTCTTTGCATGAGTTCTTCTTTCTACCTGGGTTCCCCAATACACCTCTAAACAACAATAACAGTCACAACAATAAAAACGTCACCAGTGAATGAATTCTCCCTGTATTGAGTGCTTGCTGTGGGCAGCAGCCTGCTGCCTGCACTCCACATGTTGACATCTTCTTTCAAGCTCTCCCCTTCATTTCTTTCTTGATTCTGTTTCAGGGTTTTGGGGGGAACAATATATCAACTCCGGGACAGTTAAAGGCTGTAAGCAGGTCTAATCCCCAAACCACTTTGGTCTTTCCATGACCTCCTGTCCTGAACTGCCTTTGAGACAAATCCCCATTCCCAGGTCCACTTACACTTGACTTTTCTTACTCTTCCAAGGAGCTGATGTGCTCAGTATTATCAACCTCACTGGACACCAGAAGAAACCACGATTCACCTAGTAACTTACCTAGAGTCACAGTCAGTAAGAGGCAAGCCTGGGATTTAAATCTAAGATTATTTGGTCTTCAAATGAATTCTTGTCAAAATAGTAGCTGGCCCAAATGCTGAAAGGTTATCCTCATTTTTCTGAGCAATCCCACCAACACTGTGTGATCCACTCAGAGGATCCCCTCAGGCTCAGAGTTCCAGGACCAGGTGAAGCCATGCCTCCAGGTGGACAAGTGGTAAAGAACCCACCTGCCAGTGCGGAAACGTAAAAGACTGGGATTCAATCCCTGGGTCGGGAAGATTCCCTGGAGGAGGGCATGGCAACCCACTTCAGTATTTCTTGCCTGGAAAATTCCATGGACAGAGGAGCCTGGTGGACAACAGTCCATGAGGTCTCAAAGAGTTGGACACAACTGAGCATGTACGTGTCAAAGACGGACACACAAATCTCTGGTCTGTCATCACTCATCACCTATTACGTTAATCTCTCCATTAGTGATAGAAGCAATAAATGCTACCAATGTGAAGAACCGCTACGATTCGTTAAGCCCTTGCTCTGAGCCACACACCTGAAAGGTCCAAGAACACTGCGGTGTCGGCATGCACTTACCCCTTTTCCAAGAAGAACAGAGGCCCGACGGGCGCCGCTGACTTGCCCAGGGTAGAAGCTGGGCTATGGAGATGCTAGACCGGAAGCCACTCCTGTCATCTCTGTCAGGATCTGGGCAGAGGGATTGTTGCCATGAGGAACTTTTCTAAAGGCAGGACGTGCCTCTCATTCTTGCTGCACACACAGAAAAATGGGTGCCGAGGAGGAAGCACGGGTACCCCAGAAGCAGCTGGTGGGAGATGCCATTTTCTCCACCCTTGCTCGTATTCAGTCAGTACAGAAATAGGGCAAGAGTGAGTCTGGGCCAGGCACACCTCCGGGAAGTCTTCCCAGCTTGCCGGATTAGAAGGGCTGCGGCACACCCACCCTGGTCCTGGCCTGAGGGCAGGCACATTCTGATGTGCTGGGGAGCTGCCTGATGGACCTATGGAGATGAGACATTTAACCAGGGAGTTCATCTAAGAGCATGGCCTGTGTCCTTCTGCAATGCTATTCTTTCCTTCCACAGATATTTATTGAAGACTGACTACGTACCAGGCCTAGCACTGTAGTGGGATGCAAGTGTTGAGAAGGCTTATACGAAAAGGATTCTGCAAATACCAACCACGAATAAAAGTAAAAATCCAGAGGCACAGGCTTGATTTGTCTTGCTGTTTTCTATTGTTGACAAGTACAGCGGGGGGAATTCAAATTCTGGGTGCTGGAAATCTTTCTGTGCAGCCTAGTTAAAGAAGATAGATTGGACGAGGGGCACGAGAGCCTTAAGCCCCCCTGTGCCACCCCATCGGCCCCGCCGCCACAGCCACCATCGCCCTGCAGCCAGCACGGCTGCTCACCCCACTCCATCACCACCGTCACCACGACCGCCCCTGCTGTGAGCACCGCCACTGCACGACCACCACACACTCCCGTCACCACCCCTGCTGTGACCACCACCACCACGAACACACGCTTCGCTGCATGACTACCACGGCACTCCCATCAGCAACACCGCTACAGAAAGCCCCTGGCACACGAACCGTCAAGCTGCACACTTCCAAAGATGCAAATGTGCGTTCGCACGTCCAATCACATAAATTAGTTCACATGTCGGCGAACATTGTCATGCACACCCCTGCACGCGCATGCAGCTACTACAAATAGTTGTGCTTCTGTGTACTTTACTGTACTGCAACTTCCAGAGTCCACCCAAACTCCTGTCCATCGAGTTGGTGATGCCATCCGGCTGTCTCATCCTCTGTCGTCCCTTCTCCTCCTGCCCTCAGTCTTTCCCAAACACGTACATGCGCATTATCTCATTTAATCCTGATGGCAGGTCAATGAGTTGATATCATGATTGCTCTTACCTCATAGATGAAGAAGCTGGCAGGCAGAGAAGACTTAAACAATTCTCTTAAACCACACAGCTCAGAAGGGGCAAGTTAGGAGTGGCCTTTGGTTCTATGTTACGCAATAACCCACGTGTTTGTTTTTCTGCATCAACTCTTAGTAAATGGTTATGGAACAGTCCCCAGTGCTCTCATCTTTCCGCACTAAACCACGATCTCTGACATTCAGATCCTGTAAGGGGCCGTGTCAGAGTGGTGCCCAAGCTTCTTTGTCACATTCATCCCAATTAGGGAATCCCAAGTTCTCCTGCATCTCTGTGAAATGTCAAGTCAAGTCACCAGGTACCAGTTGTGGGCTCAAAACTGTGTTGAGCTTCTTACAGGAGCTCAGAAGAGCAAAAAGAAAAGTCCTTGTCATTGAGGACAGCATACTCTTAACTGAGAGTCCAACATGCTTACAGGGAGTGATTATAGAGTAACTCAAGGCAGTCAATTGCTAGATCACGCAGGACCAACACTAGTGCACTGGGAGGGATAGGGGAGCAATGTGGGTGGAAGTAAGACTTTCGGGGAGACAGGCTGGGGTTAAAGGGGACAGTCCCAGTCCCCACTTACTTTGCCCTTTGCTCGTCCTTGCTGTCTGCTATCTTCCCCCACCTCTTGGAGCATGGACAGCCTGACTGCCTGTCTCCGCCTGCATCTCTTCCCTCCCATTCCTGATGATACTCTTCTGCTGACATCCTCCACGTCACAAGCATCACTGTCATTTCATCCCGTCCCCTCTCTCGTCCTCTTCCCAGATGTCCTCATGCTGCTCCTCCTGCTGAGAACGTCCACTGCATTCCTGCCCGGCCCAAGCCCAAGCTCTGCCACCCATGTCGAGCACCACCATTCTCTCACCCTGTCCCTCGGGAAGAGACGTCGCGTTCTCTCTTTCTCTCCTTGGAAGCTCCGCAGTGTAACACAATCTGCAGTTGGGGAAGTTAGATACTCGGATACAGACTACCCTGGTGATCAAGGATGCGGACGCTGGAGTCAAACTCCCTGAGCTCAAACCCTGGCCTGTCCGTTTCTGAGAGAAGAGATGCTGGGCATGCCCCTCCTTAGCCCTCAGGTCTTCAGTCGTCTGTAAAGGGGCAAGAAATAGTGCTGACTGCCTTGTGATGCCACAAGGTTTGTATAAAAACCAAGCTGCTAAAGTGTCCGGCACGCAGTCAAAGATCTAAAGATTTGTGTTAATATTATTATTGTCACTAGCATGAAGCTCCTTGAGGACAAAGATACTGTCCTACATCCCTCTCATCTCTTTCTGGCAGTTTCTCCTTCAGGGAAAAGCAGATGGGAGCCTGACTTTGGAATCACTGGGTGGCATTTGGGAGGCTCCGAAGAGCTCTGGTACCATGGTCCTTTATGTCTCAGCGCAGAAAAGAATTTACCGAGAAGCAAAGTGATAGATAAGAAGTGATAAGAAGCATCCTATTTTAATAAAATAGGATGCTTGGGAGGCTTACAAGGGGGCAGGTGAAGGGGTGATGCACCTGAAAACTTACTGGGCTACAGTTTTATATACAAAGGAAAAGTGGGGAGGAGGAGAACTTCTTTTTCTTGAGTAGACATTATGCTTCTATCATCAGCTCCTCCTTCAGGATGAGCAGGGGAGTTTTCTTGTCCCTACACGATCAAGCTAGGGCCACGAATCACTGTTTTTTATGTGTGCAGAGAGCATGTCCCCGGATCATTAACTACTGAGCTCACTGGGCAGGAGGTGGGTCTCACGTCCCATTGTTTCACTGTCTGGGACGCGCTTCTGTTGCCGGTTTCGTTGCTAACCAAGGCTGCTCTTCATTTCATGGTTAAGTAAACCTACTTTCTTGAGTAATCACTAACTTACAGATGATCGTATTGTTATCTTCATTTCGCAAATTGGGAAATTGAGGCTCCAGTGATTAGAGAGCAAGGATCTGTAGCATGTCCAATTTAAAGGCACCTCCTGCTTGTCAGAAGACAAGCAGGCCTCTGACCCCCAAGAAGAGGTTGAACAACTGTGGCTGCTTCTGAGTCAATCTGCAAAATGAAGAGAATAATACAACTATCACAGGACTACTATAGAAATGAAGATTAGGTACGCTCAAGGCTCTGGGACATGGCAGGCCTTCAAAATTTAGAATTCTTCCTCCTTAAGCAGTGCTTCACCCTCTCTCTAATTTCTACCCTAAACAAATCTATTTACCCTGGATAAGTCTTGATTAAGGCTTATCAGGTCTTAATAACTTGATAGGAAGTTCAGGTTATTAAGAAGGAATAACTTGAACTTCCTATCAAGGAAGCCTCCTACAATAACTCAGATTGTTCATTCTCTTTCCGACAGAGGCATTCTACCAGGCCCCCCAGAAAAGGCATTTGACTATCAAGCTTCAGGCCCTTCCTTTGTCCATTAGATTCCTACTAACTTCAGTCAAATATTCTGGCATCAAATCCCACACAAAGGCTTTTGCACAACACCCAGGTGACCAGCCTGCTGCCACACTGAGCGCTGTCACGACAGCCCTTGTGGAGAGAGGTCACTGGTTCCCGTGGCTCTGTCGGAACCTGTCCTGGCCTGCAGTCCTGGAAGCAAAGCAGACGAGGATGAACAGTGCCCCTTCATCAGCCTTCAGAGGGCACAGATCTTGGGGGTACCGCTAGGGTGATGACTTGTGGAATCAAGACTCAGGATCTCTCTTGGCTGGAATAACACTTTATATTAGCAAATTAAAAATTAATGGGAGTATATAATCCTATTTTTCTGTTTCATTTAAGGAAAAAAAAAGATTAAAAAAAACATCAATGGCAGAAATGCTCATCTGGGGAAATCTGACTTCTTGGCAATTCATATAAAAACAAGCAATAGCAAATGTCATGTTGTATATTAATGCATATATATGAAATCTAGACAAATGGTACTGATGAACCTATTTGTAGGGCGGGAATAGAAGCTCAGATGTAGACTTGTGGACAAAGGTGGTGCGGGAAGGAGTGGGGTACAGACTGAGAGACAGCATGGACACATACACGCTATCCCAGGGAGAACAGCCAGCCAGCGGGGAGCCGCTGTATAACACAGGGAGTTCAGCTCGAGGCTCTGCGACAACCTAAAGGGGTAAGATGGGGTGGTGTGGGAGGCTAAGGAGGAAGAGGAATATGTGTATACTTATGGCTGACTCACATTGCTGTACAGCAGAAACTAACACAGCATTGTAAAACGATTACGTTGCCAAAAAAAAAACAACAACAGTGAAGGGGAAGCCTGGGGTCCAAATGCCAGGGCTGACGCTCAACCTGAGGGACTGTGGGCAGATTGCTTGTCTTCTCAGGACTTGTTTGATTATCCTAAAATGATACTTCAACCAGAAAGTTTCAAAAGTCCCTACCAGTTTGATATATAATCCTATAGTTACATATATACATATATGATACACACACACACACATTATAATCTGTGCTCTAAGTCAATGCTTCTCCAACTTCAGGGGCCTCCAAGCCACCAGGAGACCCTGTTAAGATGCAGGATTCAGTAGGGGCCTGAGACTCTGCATTTCTAATGAGCTCCCAGCTGATGCAGAAGCTACTGGTATGAGGACCACACTTTGAGTGGCATGGTTCCGAGACAGCAGTCATTTGCCTCTCACACACCTTTGCTATATTCAGACCACTGTATCTTACATGCCTGGTTGTGTTTAATCCCCATAATGACTTTGGAGGTAATTACTACTGATATCTTAATTCTCTGGATGTGCATACGAATGTTCACAGAGGCAAAGGGACCTGCCTGAGGTCAAACAGCTAGTAAGTGGCAGAGCCAGGTTTTGAATCCAGGTCTGTCTAACCAAAACCATGTGTCCATACCTGCTATTCCACATATATGTGTGTGATACAGATTTAGGCCAATGTTTGGCTAAGAACGAGAAGGAAATTAATGAGAAAGCAGAAGGCAAACACGCCAGCAAGTTCTTGTATTTGTTTGTTTTACAAAGATGACCGCTCATCCACCCACTGACCCCTCCCTGCCTCTCGGGACCCCCTGAAAACACGGACCGATTCTAACAGCCTTAGAGGAATTTAAGCGTTCCATCCTTCTCTGACAGGCAATGATGGCTATAACAAAGTGAGAAGAATTTAGTTCACAGAAATGATGAGAGCAGAGGAGAGATGTTTAATCCTATTAATGAATCTGCTAATTGGCCTTCTGCCCCCAATCCTTTCATATTCGGGCATCAGATTAAATGGAAACGGATCCAGGGGTGGTTGGGGATGGGGTGAAAAGCATTTTCAAGGCCTGCAGATGGTTTGGTGGTTCCATATGGCTAAATGAGGTCCTTAGTCTATCCCTGGATGCCTTCTCCCCACCTCCACATACACCCCGTTTTGGCTTGAGGCGAGGTCAGGAGGGAGGAGGCTGGTGAGGTTAAGAGCTCAGGCTCTGGGGTCAGCCAGAATCAGGCTTTGCCCTCCATATGCCATGAGACATACGGACAAGGCACTTCCCTTCCTGGAATCTCAGTTTCCCGTCAACAACAAGGAAACTGTACTAGGGTCTGTTCTCCAGGGTTGGGTTGTTGTTGTTGAGTCGTTAAGTTGTGTCCAACTTTTTGCGACTCCATGGACTGCAGCACTCCAGGCTCCTCTATCCTTCACTATATCCCTGAGTTTGCTCAAACTCATGTCCACTGAGTCGGTGATGCCATCCAACCATCTCGTCCTCTGTCATCCCCCTCTCCTCCTGTCCTCAATCTTTCCCAGAACCAGGGTCGTTCCCAATGAGCTGGCTCTTTGCATCAGGTGGCCAAAGTATTGGGAGGATGTTAATAAAATAACCCACGAAAGGGTAGAGCAAGGTGCCCAGCAAAGGGCAAGGCCAGGTCAACGTTTGCCAGGTCACTATTATTATTAACCCTGGTAGGTGATCCACGTTCTCCTGTCTCATCACTGGGAATTTCTTCCATCATCTAAAACTCACAGCTTCCCATAGGAATCACCAGAGAAACTGCCTGGGAATCTGGCGGCCACAGTTGTGATGGCTCTGGGGCCCAGAGAGGTGGACTCAGAGGTCACAGGTCCAAGGCACAGAGGTCACCAAGGAAGGCCCAGTCACAGTACAGATGGAGCAACAGCAGAGGAAGGGGCCTGCCCTGAGATGGGACAAAAGGCAACGGCAAAGCCAGTACTGCCTCGGGTTGCTAAATCACCTCACCTCCTGTGAAGCACAGTGCTTACTGTCTCCCGGGGCCCCTCCGCAGCCCCATAAGGGAGATGAGGGGGATGCTGTCTGGTCTTCACTTCAGAGAGGAGGAAACAGAGGCTCAGAGAGCTTCATCTAAGAAGCCACAGAGCCAGAGTTGGAGTCCAAGTCTCTTACTTTAACCAGAGGTCCTAACCATTGCACATCCTCTTCCTGACTCCCTGATCTGAGTTGAGTGTACCTTCCACTGCCCGTCACTGCCCCAGTGAAGCTTTCCATTTCACCTGGAACAACAAGGATTAATCCAATGTTCTATTCCCGTGGCTAGGGTATGGGATGTCAGTGACGGCCCAGCTGATGACAGCTACTCCCTAAAGATGACCCATTTAAAACACTACCTGGAGGATGGAGAAGCACTTAAAGTCAGGTTGTCTGAAGGTCCCAGGGCTCTCTCGCTCAGCCTTTCAGACACACACACAGACTCCTTCTCTCTCCCCCAGTACTGTTCGTCCTCTGCCTGATGAACGGGAACATCACCTCCAGGGCCATTATGCAGAACTTTGCAGCTCTTCTCCCCATGCTGCTAAGTCGCTTCAGTCATGTCTGACTCTGTGCGACCCCAGAGATGGCAGCCCGCCAGGCTCCCCCGTCCCTGGGATTCTCCAGGCAAGAACACTGGCGTGGGCTGCCATTTCCTTCTCCACTTCTCCCCATGAGTAGCCCCGAATTCCTCATCTGTGCTGCCGCATTCCTGTACTACGTGGAGCCATCAAGGACTCATATCCTGGTCTATCCATCCTTACCTCTGGGTAGACAACATCTATCAGCATCAGGCCCTGACAGGGGCCCTAGAATAAGACTCATTCCCTGAGAGCTAGTCAGAGAGATAAATGTGTACGTCCGTAATCACATAATGCTTGGAACTGTAGCCAAGGGAAGGAGTGGTAACTGTAGAGGAGCAGGGCAGAGAGAAATGTACTCTGCCTGCAAGAGCTTGGGAGCAGGTGATATTGAATGAGGCCTTAAAGAGTGTATAGGAGTTTGCAATAAACAGGGAGGAGGAAGAAGAGTGGGGAGGCCAAAGGGAATCTCGGGTAGAGACATCAGGGAAGCAATGTTAAAGGACAAATGCGATTGTTGCAGTTTAGTTCAGTTCAGTCGCTCAGTCGTGTCCGACTCTTTGCGACCCCATGAATCGCAGCACGCCAGGCCTCCCTGTCCATCACCAACTCCCGGAGTTCACTCAGACTCACGTCCATCGAGTCCGTGATGCCATCCAGCCATCTCATCCTCGGTCGTCCCCTTCTCCTCCTGCCCCCAATCCCTCCCAGCATCAGAGTCTTTTCCAATGAGTCAACTCTTCGCATGAGGTGGCCAGAGTACTGGAGCTTCAGCTTTAGCATCAGTCCTTCCAAAGAAATCCCAGGGCTGATCTCCTTCAGAATGGACTGGTTGGATCTCCTTGCAGTCCAAGGGACTCTCAAGAGTCTTCTCCAACACCACAGTTCAAAAGCATCAATTCTTCGGCGCTCAGCCCTCTTCACAGTCCAACTCTCACATCCATACATGACCACAGGAAAAACCACAGCCTTGACTAGACAGACCTTAGTCGGCAGAGTAATGTCTCTGCTTTTGAATATGCTGTCTAGGCTGATCATAACTTTTCTTCCAAGGAGTGGGATTGTTTGGTGAACAAATAACTGAGTGGACAGATACACGGATTTTTTTAATCTCACTCAGACAAAATAAAGGGCAATGTGAGATACAAGGGAGGCCACTGTGGGTCAGTCTTCACTTTAGGTTTTTGAATGAATCAACAGAAGAGTGAAAGCTGAGAGATCTTTTCCCACCTTCCTCAAAGACACCACACTCCTACCGATATCCAAAAAAAGAGTGACCAGGACTCTTCTTAACTGAGTTTATGATTTTCAGCTCTCCAAGAAGCGGCACCTCTTATATGTTTACTGTTACCTGGCTGAACTAAGGTTTCCTGTACCGCTAACCCCTTCCAAGTTCCACAGCAGGGGGCTTAGATCCGGGGTCTGGGGCGCAGGACTATCAACGCTCTTCGTGCAAAGACAGTCTGCTGCCACAGCTTTTCTGGGGCTTCATTAATCGCTCACTAGTTTGTAGGTCCATTCAGGCGTGCAGGCGCTCATTTCTTCGGTCATTGCTTCCGTCATTCATCTGACCCTTCGCTTGCTTTGTCACTCACCCATTCATTTCTTTATACCTTCATTCATTCAATCATTCATTCTTCCTCTCACTTACAATGTACGCACTCATTTGCACCTTTACAAAGCAAAACCTTCTCAGATATACAAAGAGGTCCTTTTCTGGGGGCCAGACAAGAACTCCCACTGAGGTTAGGCGGCAGCAGTCCTTTCACATCCATCCTTCAGCCTTTCCCATCTCCTGACCCTTATTTGCCTCGAGCTCCAATGACTCTCTTCTGGGATGGAGGGACCAGAGCTGTGCCTGACCCTGCGTGTGGTCTCCCATACTTATGTGACTCTCAGGGGCTGGCAAACAGGAACACTGCTCTCAGCCTTTCCCTGCTAAACGGTAAACAGGCTTAGTACAGTCCCTGGACAAAGCTAATTCAAAGCCAGCAGACCAAATAACAGAATTCATTTCAGGGAAAGGGCTCGTAACTGAAATTCCAGAGGGAAGCTAACTTTTCCTCCAGGGTCTGCAATTCTAGGAAATAACAGAGAATGGCCAAGCATCCCATTACTTATAAATCGGAAGATTTATGGAGTGCCTACTATGTGCAAGCAATGAAGATGGGGGCTGTGAAGAATGATTCAGAGTAACGCAAAGTTGACATTCCGAGGGTGGGGGGAGGGGGTAAACCTCCATCAGTTGCCTTATTTAAAGCATGACTTGAGAGTCAGGAGAACGTCCGTCTAAAGGATTAAGGAATTTAGATGGGAGAAGCAGCTTCTTTCTGGGGCTTGGGGAAGCCTTCCTGAATGTAGAAATAGCTGAGTGGGGACTTGGAATGTGAGTTGAATTTTAACTATTAGACAAGGAAGCGGGGGAAAGGGTAACACAGAGCTAAAAGGATAGACCAAGATGCAGAAACAGGTAAGACTCAAGACATGAACACCCCTGCACAGCAGCATTCCTCTTTCAGACATAAGAAAGCTGGCATCTCCAAGGTGAGATGACTTGCAAAGGCCCTGAGCCCAGGGCTGTGTGAGGGCGGCACTGCCGCTCTCCGTCTCGTCGCCTCCCGCCGGCCTCGCGGACTGTGCCTCGCTGAGCATGCTGCTCTGAGAACAAACCCAACCTGACCTCAGCAGGAGCGTGCTCCCACAGGGTCTTTAAAATTCCAAGATGCTCACTGATCTAGGAGTGAGGGGAACAGTCCCGTATTTGTCTCTAATTTGCCACGTGGCCTCAGAAAAGCATCTAAAAGCCATGAGATTTTGTTGGCTCATCTGTTCAACGAACACCCTGGAGACCCCAGGCGCGGCCCTTGCTGAAGGCTCTGAATGCTTCCCCTCGGCCTCGGAGGACTGACAGCCCGGCCACCCCTGCAACGTGATGCCCCTCTCGATTCTCTTGCCCCTCCCTCCACAGGTCCAGCTGCCGCCCCTGTGCAATCCTCCTCTAATCACCCCTGACCTGCCAACCCTTTAAGCCCAGAGCTGTGTCTTTTGTATGATAAACACATACAAAACTATTAGAACCAGAAACCCTATCTGGAATGCAGAGTCTGAATCTCTAAAGCAGGACTTCTCCCATTCTTAATTAAAGACAAAGATTCCAAGCAGAGAGAAGGACAGGAAATTAATGTGAAAGTTTTTCATTCAATGACATAGCTCTTAAATTATTTTAGATTTCTATTGCCTTCTGGAAGCTCTCCCTGAACACCTAGGTTGGGCTAGGCACATCCCTGCCCTCGGCACTAAATCTTGTGGAGCTTTACATGTATGTGATTCCAAATTATATTTCCAAAACACGCAGGGTATTTGTTGATTAAGATAAAATGCTTTCAGCAACAGCCACAACGCAGAGGTCAGCGGCGGCTGCGGCAATAGGACCAGCATCTGAGCACGTGGATTTAGGTCCTAGTTTCCTGGACACGGCAGGAAGAAGGCTCCAGAAATGAGTGGTGAGGATTCCCACAGGCACAGACTACTTCCAGGATGGCTTACTCTAGGCATTTGGAAGCTCCAAACAGTAGAGCCATAAATTGAATAGTGGTTAAAATTTGCTGACTACATATCATGTAGCAGAGCTTGTGCTAAGCATTTGATTTGCATTATCCTGAAATCCACACAACACAACAGCTATTTTAAGATTATAACTACTACTGTCCCTGTTTTCTAGTTGAGAAAAATAAGGCTTAGTCATACAGTTAGTAAGTGGTAGCGCCTGGATTTGAACCCAGCAGGAAGATGGATTCCTGAGTTGAAAAATCTCCACCACTCTCTTCTGACTGCTTCTAATTAAATCTGAGCCTGAGGTGTCAGAGATCATAGTGGCAGCTCTGCGAAGAACATCAGCAATAGAAATCTTCAAATTTGAGAACCGGATGGAAGCTGAGAAAATGTCTCATGTAATTTTCCCCTTTAACAAAGGTGAAACTGAGGTCGTCATGGGGCAGAGATCTGACCAGGAAGTAATCTCTGATCACTAGCCTTTCCAGTCAGTTTCCAAGTCTCCCCTCTCTACAGAAAGCGTCTTCTGCTGATCAGCCTTCCACAGAGCAACACAGGAAGATAAGTCACTGCTCCAGGGAGAATGCTTGGGGGAATGTATGGAGTTGTCGATGCGAGTGTGCTAAGTCGCTTCAGTCATGTCTAACTCTTTGTGACCTTATGAACTGTAGCTCACCAGGCTCCTCTGTCCACGGGATTCTGCTGGCAAGAGTATTAGAGTTTGCTGTCCCGCCCTCCTTCAGGGGGTCTTCCCCACCTACGTCTCTTACGTCTCCTGCATTGGGAGGCAGGTTCTTTACTATTAGCCCCACCAGGAAAGTCTGTGTGGAGCTGGAGGCCTAGACAATTCCAGCCAGCATGCAGGGGCTTTGTGCAAGTGGGGCTGAGTGGACACCCCGGGCTCAGACAGCTTGTCAATAGCCCTGGACCTGCAATAAGCTTCAAACAAGCATTATTCTGAGAGTTAAGTGAGAACAGGTAGATAAAGCACCTACCACTGCGTCAGGCACACAGCGGGGGCTCGCTGAGTGCTGGTGCCCCTCTTTCCTTCCTTAGACTCCTAGGAGAGAGAAGCAAAGAGCTCTGGCCTCTGGGAATCTTGCAGGAATTTGTCTGGGATGACCTGGAGTTTTGAGTAGGAAAAGGGAATGGTGGATGGCAATGTCGGAGTGATGCCTCAGCTCTTCATCTCTGCCCGATCCTTTATGAAGACTGTGTCCTCTGTATCCTCCATATACATCATTCAGTTGACCTTGGCATCTTTCAACAGTCTCCTCTGGGTCCCCGGTGGGTGCAGTGAACACAGTGATCCACACATGGTCCTCCCTCTCTCTTCTCCCTCCACAACCTGTTTTCTGCCTGGAGACAGTATGCCTGTCCATTTTATGGATAAGAAAACTGAGGCTTAGACAGGTGAAGGGATTTTCCTGAAGTCACATAAGAAGGGAGTGATGGGCCTGAGGTTTGCACCCAGACTGTTGGGCTCTAGGGTCCAAGATCTTTCTGTGACACCTAGCTGCCTCCCAGGATGCAAATCCTTGAGTTTCTTGTCCCCACAGTACTCTGGCCTCTGGGTCCTCATGGTGGTCGGATGGTGGTTGGGGGTTGGGAGTCCAGGATTTGGCACTGAACTTTGTCCCCAGTCATCCATGAGGAGTGGGGCTCAATGTCAAGGTTGTAGGCCAAGGCTTGCAGACCTCTCCTGCCTAGGAATGGTAAGAAGGCAACCAGTCCCTTTCCTGCCAGAAGGATGTATAACTCAGCTGGACATATGAGTGGAGGCCTCTTTCCCATGTTCTAGACTCTGAATGCCAACCCCAGCTTCATCACCTAAGATCTTCACGCAGAGATCTTATTCCTCAGTATTCAGCCAGCCTGAGGTCTCTGTGGACTGGACCAGATGCCAAGACCCCTCGTCGAGAAGTTATTCTTCAAGAGGCAGCTCTGTGATGCAGACTTCCTTAATGAACCAGGAAGACCAACCAAGTCCTGACAGTGGACTCACTGTGCACCCTGGCTGGGGTCCACCATTATCCTAACGCTGATCTAATCACCAGCCAGCATAAGGGATAGCTCTAACCCTACCTGGAGCCAGAACCTGGGCTCCAATAGCAGAAATTAGAGGTTTAATGGTCAGGTTACTTAAAATCTTTCTACCACTCACAAGAGTATTCGAACATAAAATCCGAACAAACCAAACCTACATATTCTTTTTCCTAACTGTATCCAGTATCTTTATTCCAACAACCAACTTTCAAGCAGGTGGACAGGAGGTCTACATAGACCCCCGCAGTGCAAGACGTCTTCCCCAACTTCCCATGGACCCGCTGGGCAACTGTGCCACTGGTGAGACTGGGCTTATCTCAGCTGGCACCCAGGCAGACAAGGGACTCCAGGATATTATGCTTTCTAATCCCTGATGTTAGCACACCTCTCCGCCAGACCTTGACAATGCCCTCAGCTCCTCAGCGGTGCCCAGAGCATGGCAGCATCTCGTGTGATGCCCTGGCTCCTGACGCCCTGAGCCACCACCACACAGCCTTGGAAGTTTTACCACCTGATGGCAGCTGACTCCTTTTGGCTTGCAGAGGCTTATTGGGGTGGGCAGACAGCACTCTCTCCTTGATGACCAGCCCCAGGTCTGCATGGCATCGCTGCCCAGGAGGGAGTTCAGTGTGAATGTGCGGGCACCCTCCCCGGATGCCCACAGCCGTCTATGGGAATGGGGAGAGCTTCCCAACATTTACACCCAGATAATTCAGCCCCGCCCCCGCCCTCCCCTCTCTCCCCGCGTGAATTTGCCTCTGCCTTCTGCGCTGAGCGAGTCCCCCGGGAGTAGGGTCGTGGTACCTGGTGTCCCAGAGAGGTCCCGTGGTCCCTGAGGTCAGAATCCACTCTGGCCCTCTCCTCTTCGAGCTCACCTACGTTCACACGAATCCTCCCGCCTGATTCTTACTCCTGTGGATACAGGAACCTAAACCTGCTCTTCATGGACAGGAGGGTCCGGGCCAAAGGGAACAGGTAGCACACCCCTGCCCAGCACCGAGCACCCCCCAAACCAGCCAGGGGAACAAAAGGAAGAAGGAAGTGGCTTACCTTTCGAGGGTCGTCTTTGTTTGGTTTGCAGAGAGGAGAAGGTGCCCATGACGGCCCCCATGGCAGCGAAGACTTGTGTGCGACTTGGGACCTCGGGCCCTGCCCCTCCCCTCCCCTGGAAGGAAAGCAGTGTGGATCTTCTACTCCGAATCGGAGGAGATTAAAAAAAAAAAAAAAAGCACCCGGCAGCTTGCTGCAGCTTGGTATTCAGCGAGTGTGGGGCTGGGGCGCTGGGAGCCTTTCCTTTCCTTCTTCAGCCCCGCACATGCACTGACTCACAGGGTTAGCGGCTCCTCGCGAGCCTCCGGACCCGAGCCCGGCCGCTCCCCTCGCCGAGGGTGGAGGACGATGAAGCCTGTCTGGCGCTGGACACCCGGCCGGCGCTCCCGCGCGGCCGGCGCTCCCGAGCCAGCGCCGCGTGCGGTGCGGGAGCCGCGCTCGCCCGCCCCTCCTGCCGCACGCTCCGCTCCCCTCCCGGCGCTCGGGCTGGGTCTCGGGGGGCCGAGTACCAATCATGAATGAACAGAGCAGGGACGGCGTGGAGCAGAGCCGCGCGCCTGCCTGCCTGCCTGCCGCGCTCCAGGCGAGTCTGAGCCGCGCTCGCGGAGAGCGGCAGGCGGGCAGCCCCGGAGGGGCGGGGCGGGGCCGGAGCGCACGGGGGCGCCGGGGGCTGAGGTCTGGCGCATGGGTGGGGTTCAGGGGGAGGCAGAATGCCCCTCCGGAGAACGTGTGTGGCCCGTGTGGGGTGCCTTGTTTCATTTGTCTTCAGGGAAAATCTTATTTAATCCACTTCCTGAATTCACGGGGTGAGAAAAAAGTCTGCTCCACCCAGGGAGGGGTGAATAGGGGTAAGAGCAACTGGGATGTCTTTTTTCCCCCCAGTGGTCATGTATTGAGGTGAGAGTTGGACCATAAAGAAAGCTGAGCGCTGAAAAATTGATGCTTTTGAACTGTGGTGTTGGAGAAGACTCTTGAGAGGCCCTTGGACTGCAAGGAGATCGAACCTGTCAATCCTAAAGAAAATCAATCCTGAATATTCATCGAAAGGACTGGTGCTGAAGCTGAAGCTCCAATACTTTGGCCACCTGGTATGAAGGGCCAACTCTTTGGAAAAGACCCTGATGCTGGGAAAGATTGAAGGCAGGAGGAGAAGGGGATGACAGAGGATGAGATGGTTGGATGGCATCATCGACGTGATGGACATGAGTTAGAGCAAGCTCTGGGGGTTGGTGATGGACAAGGAAGCCTGGGGTGCTGCAGTCCATGAGGTCACAAAGAGTCAGACATGACTGAGCAACTGTACAACAAAGGGCAAGAAATTTCCCTGAAGTTACCCATCCAGGATGTGGGATTAGAACTTGGAGCCTGAGACTCTGTCCTGGGAACCTCCTGGGAACACTTCTGTTGGCACATGAGGACAACTGTGGGCCACTGAGCTGGGGAGCTCACCTCTGGGTCCCACCAGATTTTAAGCCTCAGGTATCCTGACTAGCAAGCAGTGCAGGGCTTCTCTGTGTCCCTGAGTTCCAGAATCCTGGATAATGGAGCAGAACGGGGGGAGCTGGCCCTACCTCCTTCCTGCCCTCCCTGTTGGGGAAGAAGGGTGGGGGTGGGGCTGAAGCCTGGGATACAACAGGACCTAGGATGGCCAGGACTTAAGGAACAGAGAGGTCATTGCTGGCGATGGGGTGATGGAGCCTCACTGCAGCCTCCAGGTCTCTCAGACGTCTCTGGACGGAGCACCAAGCCACTTCACCTGCAGCCTCTGCTCATCTCCGCACTACCTGAGTGACCAGGATCGGCCCTTGAGAATTTACTAAAGGCTAGGAGGCCATTATCTCATTTCCTCCACCCGCAAGGCTCTTTAAAGAAGCAACGAAAGTCGCTCAGTCTTGTCTGACTCTTTGTGACCCCATGTACTATACCCTGCCAGGATCCTCTATCCATGGAATTCTCCAGGCAAAAATACTGGAATGGGTAGCTGTTCCCTTTTCAAAGGGATCTTCCCAACCCAGGGATTGAACCCAGGTCTGTTGCATTGCAGACGAATTCTTTACTGTTTGAGCCACCAGGAAAACCCTTGAGGAAGCAGAGTACAGATAAATTGCAAGAGAGAACTCCATGGAGACAGCAGGAGCCTCCCGTCACTCACTTGGCTGTAGGGGCCGTTTATCCTGCTGTTCTGAATGGTGCATTCACTAAGGTGATCTCGGCCAGCCCCAACCAACCTTGGTTTCAATGGCTGTGGCTTCCTCTACGCTGGAAGGTGAGCCAGCTCACACACCATCTCCAGCTCTGACCCCTCCCTCATCCATCCTGTTATGGACTAAATGTTTGTGTCCTCCCTGAGTTCATATGTTGGAACCCTAATCTCCAGAATGGCAGTATATGGAGATGCAACCTCTAAGGAAGTGATGAAGATTTAAATGAGGTCATAAGGGTGGGGCCCTGACCCTGTGGAATTAGTGTCCTTACTGCCCATAGAAGAACAGGCATCAGATCCCCACCACCACCACGTGATCAAGGAAAGACCACGTGCATACACAGCAAGAAGGCAGCCATCTGCAACCCATGGGGAGAGCTCTCACTGGACACAGTCTCTGCCGGCCCCTCACCTGAATCTTGGACTTCTGGTCTCCAAAACTGTGAGAAAATAAACTTCTGTTGTTTAAGCCATCCAGTCTGTGACGTCTTGTTATAGCAGCCTGAGCAGACAAATACACACACAGCCTGTCCACACCCTCAGAAGTCTCTGGAGCCAAGGTCTTGCCTTCCCTCTGACATGAACACCCATATAGGGCTCCTTAGGCCACCCCCAGGAGGCTGTGCAGGGGGGAAAGGATAAGATCCTTAGGCCACCCCCAGGAGGCTGTTCAGGGGGAGAAAGGATAAGATCCTTAGGCCCCCCCCAGGAGGCTGTGCAGGGGGGGAAAGGATAAGATCCTTAGGCCACCCCAGGAGGCTGTGCAGGGGGAAAGGATAAGATCCTTAGGCCACCCCCAGGAGGCTGTGCAGGGGGTAAAGGATAAGATCCTTAGGCCACCCCCAGGAGGCTGTGCAGGGGGAAAGGATAAGATCCTTAGGCCACCCCCAGGAGGCTGTGCAGGGGGTAAAGGATAAGATCCTTAGGCCACCCCCAGGAGGCTGTGCAGGGGGAAAGGATAAGATCCTTAGGCCACCCCCAGGAGGCTGTGCAGGGGGTAAAGGATAAGATCCTTAGGCCACCCCCAGGAGGCTGTGCAGGGGGAAAGGATAAGATCCTTAGGCCACCCCCAGGAGGCTGTGCAGGGGGAAAGGATAAGATCCTTAGGCCACCCCCAGGAGGCTGTGCAGGGGAAAGGATAAGATCCTTAGGCCACCCCCAGGAGGCTGTTCAGGGGGGGAAAGGATAAGATCCTTAGGCCACCCCCAGGAGGCTGTTCGGGGGGGAAAGGATAAGATCCTTAGGCCACCCCCAGGAGGCTGTTCAGGGGGGGAAAGGATAAGATCCTTAGGCCACCCCCAGGAGGCTGTGCAGGGGGAAAGGATACGATGGTCAGAGACCCGCAGAGGTCCTGCAGCAGCACAGTGCACTTGTCTGTTTACGTGACACACAAGCTGTGTTCCTTGCTTCCCTCTCTCATCACTGCTGCTCCAGTCATGTCTCTTCCCATCCCTGTGGACAAGGGCAGGTCACTGAGTTCCCACCACACACGGAGGCAGCAGTGTCAGATTAAGAGCATGAATCGGCGGGGGTGGGGGGGTTCTGCTAAATTCCAAGCTTTGTCCCTTATTAGCTGTATGACTTTGGGCCTGATAAGTCCTCTCTCTGAACCCTATGTCCCCGCTCTGTGGTCGGCATTAGTGCCTAACTTGTAGTATTGTATGGGCTTCCCTGACGGCTCAGGGGGTAAAGAATCCACCTGCAATGCAAGAGGCCCAGGAGACACAGGTTCCATCCCTGGGTTGGGAAGATCCCCTGTGGTAGGAAATGGCAATCCACTCCAGTATTCTTGCCTGGCAAATCCCACGGACAGGGGAACCCGGCAAGACACAGTCCATGGGGTCACAAAGACGTGACTGAGCACAGGGCCCGCACGGTATTGCCACTAAGGGCGGTGCAGTCGTGTGTGTGAGGCTCTCAGTGTGTGCCCAGCACAGACCAGGACGGCCGGGGAGAGTGCTCCGCCGCTGCCTGGCTGCCTGGGGCCAGGCGCAAGCCGTGCGAAAAGCGAGGAAGCTACCGTCTTCCCCTCAGCTTCCATCTTTGCTCTTCATCTGTTTCAGAGGAAATCTATTCTCAGGATCCCCATCTGGTATTAAAAGACTCAGATTAGTTAAGGAAGGGAATGTGGTTGGCACCTGATTATGTGCACTTCAGCACTCTGCTAGCTGCTGTCTTGTACCATTTCCCAAATGTTCCACACGCATAAGTCTGGCCTCCTTGAATAGATTGTGAGCGGTTAGAAAGCAAAGCACACACCCCCTTCCCCTGTCCTCCTCCCAGCACGGCTCAGCCTGGACCAGGACATCTTGAGTGTCCCACAGATACTCTCAGTGAGGTCACTCAGGGAGGGGAAAGGGACCCACCCCACTTCTCTTTCTGCACGTGAATTTAGACTGGACTGCTTCATCTGTAAAATGTGAGCAGGCCTCCTTCAAGTTTTGATATGAGGGATGGGTTGGATAAGGTAAAGGAAAAATGTTTTATCTCTCTGTAAATCACTCTGCAAATACCCTTTATTATTTGTTCTGGGGTTAATTTAGGTATTCATTTATTCATTCATTCAACATATATTTATTGGGACTTCCCTGGGGATCCAGTGATTAAGACTTCGGCTTTCCATGCAGGGAGTGTGAGTTTAATCCCTGGTCAGAGAGCTAAGATTCCACTGCCTTGTGGCCAAGACATAAAACAGAAGCAATATTGTAATAAATTAAAGACTTTAAAAATAGTCCACATTTAAAAAAACTATTTAAATAGACACTTTGAAAAAAAGTGTATATTTATTAAGCAACATCTACTTGATAGGCATTTTTCTAAATACATGGATCAGTACTGAATAAGAAGAAGCAAGAGTCCCTGCCCTTTTGGAGCTGATCTAGGGCTGAGGGCAGTCAGATGCTCGCATCTTTACACACAGCAATCAGGAGGGAGGCAATGAATATGGAATAAGGTGGTGGCGAATGCTCAGAAGCCAGGTAAGGTAAGTTTTTGCAAACTACAGGTGATGTCACAAGTACTGATAGATCTCCAGAGGGCAGGGAAGCAGATAGAGCTTTCAACTCAGGGACATCAGGCTTCAAATGTGGGGTTTGTTTTGTGACCTTGAGCATGTTTTTTTGATCTTTGAAAGCCTCACTCTGCACGTTTGCGAGAGGAACAATCCCACCAATGTCACTGGCAGGATGAGATTAAAATCGATTGTGATAGCAGAAGCACTCGGCACAGGGTTTACCTGCTTGGAGCACAGTCCTAGCTCAGAACATGCTAACTTTATTCCTCAGCCTCCTCTTGGGTCTCCTTTGCAAGCACTTTCTTCCCCACCTTCCTAGGAGCTAGAAAAGACCTTAGTGAGGGACCTGAGCTTGGGAAGTGACTCTCCTGGGCCATGTGCTCATGCAGCAAGCGTGGCCTCATCTGTCGAGGCTGATTATGCCCCGTGAGGGAGAATGGCTGATGTGGACTGCGAGGGGGACGCAAAGGAAACCAGGACCCAGGCTCTGCCCTTCACGTCCCGACAGCTGCACTGCCTCAAGGGCTCCCCCTTCATGCTCCAGTGCTGGAACAGTCTCCACCAGGGGCTGAGATGAGTTCAGACAGAGTGCAGCCACCCACGCAGCCTAGACACCGGCAGCAAAGCCCTTCTGAGTTTCCCAGATCCAGGGAGGGGGAAATGACGTGCCAGAGCACCTCAGCTTGCATTATCTGAAACCGTATTGCTCGTTGTGGAGGTCAGGGAAGTCATGGGTGCCACATTAGACTCAGCATAACGCAGGGGCTTTATGAACTTGATCAAATGGCTCTCGGGGTGGATGGAAGGATGGCCTGAAGGAGGAAGGGTGAGGAGGTGGAGTAAAATGTTCACACACATTTAAATACCGGATGAAAACTGTGACACTTCTTTCCCAAAAGAATAGGGCATGCTTGCACTCACAGTTGGCATTAAGTTTTGTGGTGTTCATGACTCTCCGTATTGAAGCACATTTATGGACCCCTGGTTAAGAAAATCTTTCCTTAGGAGGAGAGGCTGTATGAAGGGGTTTGACCCAGGCACTTCTTAGCTGAGCTTAACTTCTCTAAGACGCAGTTTCAACTTCTGTGAGATGGAGGTAATAATTATGCCAGTTGCTTAGGGTTGTTGTGAGGGTTGAATGAGAAGCATTCAAGGGCTTTAGCATAGTGACTGGCAGGTTGCGAGGCTCCAGGAAGGATGCTCATCATCGTTAGCATCATTGTGAAACTTGGTCCATTCAGTCACAATTTCATGAGTGCATTTAGTGAGCACCTCGTGTTTATCACACTCTAAGTGGGTCTCTGGGTTGCAGAAGTTGATGCTCACTGGCTTGGAGAACTCACAGTCCAAGGGGCAAAGGACAGATACACACCCTTTATAACATCCCAGACTTTGTCAAAAAACAGTGAGAATGACCTCTCTAGCTCTGCCAGTGAAGAAAGTGTGAAAGTGCAAGTGTTAGTCGCTCAGTTGTCTCTGACTTTTTTTGCAGTCGCATGGACTGTAGCCTGCCAGGCTCCTCTGTCCATGGGATTCTCCAGGCAAGAGTACTATAGTGGGTTGCCATTCCCTTCTCCAGGGGATCTTCCCAACCCAGGGATCAAATCCAGGTTTCCCACATTGCAGGCAGATTCTTTACCAGCTGAGGCACCAGGGAAGCCCACCAGTGAAGAAATAGGCCCTTAAACCCAGTCAGGCTGGCCTGCCCCACTCTAAGTCCCACTCTGCAAGGTCAGGGGCCCAGGGCAGGAGGTCAAAGGTCAGAGTGGAGGTGGGGTGGAGACAACAAGTGTGGAACTGGGAGCAAGGAATGGGGCGGGAGGTTGAGGTGAGGGTGAGGGGCAGAGCGGGGCTGAAGTGGGGTAGAGGTGGCCCTGATAACTGTCCTAGTGGCAGGGTGGACAGGTGACGCTGAAATGACTGGGGCAATGGGGACAGAAACCATGGGCAGGATTTCTTATCTGTACAAATTATGGATGCATCAGTTCAGTTCAGTGGCTCAGTCGTGTCTGACTCTGCAACCCCATGGACTGCAGGATACCAGGCTTACCTGTCCATCACCAACTCCTGGAGCCTACTCAAACTCATGTCGATTGCATCGGTGATGCCATCCAACCATCTCGTCCTCTGTCGTCCCCTTCTCCTCCCACCTTCAATCATTCCCAGCCTCAGGGTCTTTTCCAGTGAGTTGGTTCTTTGCATCAGGTGGCCAAAGTATTGGAGTTTCAGCTTCGGCATCAGATTATTCACCCATAATCTTGGGTAAATGTCCAGGAGTCAACTGTATTCATGCCCCTTCTTTATTCTCCTTAGGTTATGTAACAGTTATGTTAGCAATGGTAGCCACCATCTATGGAATTCTTACTGTGCGCCAGTCACATACCCAGTCCTTCTTATTCATTTCAGTACCCCATAAGGTAGGTACTCTCATTATGCCCCATTTTATAAATGAGGCAAACAAAGCACAGTCAGGCTAAGTGACCTGCCCAGCATCACACAGCAAATAAGTGGTGGAACTAGTCTCGAACTTAGATGATCTGACTTCAGAGCCCACACTGCCTGTGTAGCCCCAAGTCCTCCAGCTGCCGTTGCAACTGATTTCTTCTAGCACTGTTTCTCTGGGGATTCACAGCAATGGTCTGGCATCTTAGAGCTGAGGGACGGATAAGGAGAGGAGTCTGGCTCTAAGGGCTGCTCTCACCTTAGTGCCTGGGAGCTGCAGCTATGGCCACCCGCCTGCAGGGCCACCAGCCTAGAGGCACACTGGGTCTGTTTTCACTCCAGGGCTTCTACAGGCTAGAGGCCCCTGGAAAAAGTGAGCAGGGAGGGGAGGCGGGAGCAGCAGCCGTGCCATGCGATGACTAGTAATGGTGCCAGCGATGAGTGCCCCTGGTCCTGCACAGCCTGCTGATCCCGCCAGCGCGGGCTCCCTGCTCACCAGCGCTGCTGCAGCAGCTGCAGCCTGAAGAGGGAGGAAGGAGCGTGGAGCAGAGTTGTGGCTGCTGTCGCCCTGAGGGCGGCCTCTGGGACAGGGCTGCAGAACTGAGGCCACTTAAAGCTACCAGCCATCAGTCGATGTTTCCTGTGCTTTGTCCTTTGACCACACGCCCTGCTCCACAGTAGAGACCTGTGCCATTTTCTGCCTGGGTAGAGATGACACAGAATCAGTACAGCCACCTTTTGGGACTTTGACTTACGAAGACTCTGGTTTAAGATGAAAGGCCAGCTGGAGAGCAGGGAGAGACATGTGTCCTTGGCCCACCACGGGCACAGCATGCAGCCCTGAAACCCCAGACTGTGGAGAAATCGAGGAATGTGGGGTGCCTCACCCATTTCCTAAGTAGAACAGGTCAGTGGACACAGCCCTGACTCCCTCCTCCAGTCCCACCAGGCCTCTATGTGGGCAGTGCGTCTTTTTTACTGGCCTGTGCATCCTTTCTGCTGAGTCTGGCAAGGAGAAGACTCTTTCCTCTGCCCCCAGGAGGGGCATGGCCCAGAAAACCCCAGAGGACCAGCAAACCTTGGTTCTAGCATGGGGGGCCAGCTGTGACCTGGGTGGACTGTGACTGCAGAATGTACAGGGGCTGGGATTCCCAGGGACCCTCTGCCTGCAGAGGTGATAGGCTGCACATTGATGATAGAGTCCACCCCACAACTCGGTTCTTCATGATAAGCCCCCAGAACTATGTTCAGGCAAATCTGAGGGGTTGGGGCATCCTAAGTTTTCTGAGATTTCATTTCTGCCCCCAATCCCTTAAAATGGAAACTTGGAATAGAAATTAAGTTCAGCAATTTAATAAATAAGCAAAGTAGTAGTCATGTATAGATGTGAAAGTTGGGCCATAAAGAAGGCAGAGCGCTATAAAATTGATGCTTTCAAACTCTGGTGTTGGAGAAGACTCTTGAGAGTCCCTAGGACTTCAAGGAGATCAAACCAGTCCATCCTAAAGGAAACCAACCCTGAATATTCATTGGAAGGACTGATGCTGAAGCTGAAACTCCAATACTCTGGCCACATGATGCGAAGAGCCGACTCATTGGAAAAGACCTGATGCTGGGAAAAATTGAAGGCAGGAGGAGAAGGGGATGACAGAGAATGAGATGGTTGGATGTCATCATCAACTCGATGGACATGAGTTTGAGCAAGCTCTGGGATGTTGAAGGATAGGGAAGCCTGAGCCTGAGGTGCTGCAGTCTATGGGGTCACAAAGAGTCAGACACAACTGAGTGACTAAAAAACAACAAACACTTCTGGCATAACTGAAAGAAGTTGGCTGAAATTCTTAGCTACTCAAAAAGCAATTCTCACTATACCACAGTGGCTCTGCTCTTGTGTCCATTTTACATATTAGCAAACTGAGGGGCAGAGAGGTGATGTGATTTGCCCAGGGCCACAAAGCTGGACTAGGCTGTAGCGTCAGGATCTGAACCCAGTTTTATCTGTTCTCAAAGCTCAGGCCGTTAACCCAGCAAAGGAAACCAGCAGCGGATGGGGGAAGGGAAGAGAAGGAAGTCAGAGGACACAGAGCAGCGGCAGAGGAGCCGGAGGGGCAACGGGGGCTCTCCACTCACCTTCCCTCCTGCGGTGGCTGCCCTGGGCCACAGGAGGATGGCTGCGAAGAGCCTCTGTGTTGGCTCAGAGGCCACCACGGACATGGGTACTGCAGCTGGCCCCTGGTCACCTGGCCTGCGGGTGGCGGGTGGTGGGGAAGGCAGATGCAGCACCTCCAGGAGCAGGGGCATCACCCGTGCTCCCCAAGCACTTCCGGTAACCCCTTTCTGAGCGGTCAGGCTGGCCATCTCCCCACCCCACCCCCTGGGTTGAGGCCGCCTTCCCAGGCTGCCACAGACTGGCTTGACAGCAGCAGCATTTCCAGATGACTTCTCTTTCTGTTGCCTCTTCCTGCACTGGGTTGGCCTCTAGTGACTGAGAGGGCTGGTCTCTCTAGCTGGTGCTAACTGACAGTCCAGGGCTCTCTTTCTCTGGACTGCCATTTGCATGGTGCATTAGTATTCGTGCCGCAGCTCAGGGCTGTTCTGGATGGCAGATGCTGTGCGGATGAGTGGCGTGCCATAAGGACTTGAAGCGGTTTGCTGGAATCCAGGCCACTGAATAAAAGGACACGGAGGAAGGCTGCAGACGACACCAGGCTCCTCGCCTGCTTCCTACTTCCCGTGCTGTCAGACCTGGATTCTGCCATTTCTACCATGTATGTATGAGATCCCAGCCAACCCCTCCAGTGGTCTGACCAGCATCCGCTGAGCCCCTGCTCTGCTCCACCTGCCCCATCTTGGTGCCAGAGATGCAGAGAGAGGTGAAGTGTCTTGCTCCCGGCCCTAAGAAAGCTCACAGTCCTGTGAGGACAGTGGCATATTAGCCGTTTGAAGATGGGCATGAGCCCCAGGTAATCAGCTCAGAGCTCTATAGCAGCTCAGAAAAGGGACGTCTAATTCGACCCAAAGAAGAAGAGTGGAGTAAGGGAGGGCAGTCAGGCATAGCTTCTCAAAAGCAGAGATGCTGGGTCTTCAGAAACGAGTCAGAACTTGCCAGCCAAACCCCACTGTGAACACATGGCTGTCCTTTTTAACTGGACCCACAAGAGCCACATTCCAGCTCACTCTCGCGGTGGTGCCCCCATGGGCAGAGCAGCACCAACTCCACCTATCGATTTCCAGAACATACAGCTGGGTGGACTTTGGGGAAGGCTGGTCCAGCCACCATGGGTGATGATGTGATAAAACCCATGAGAGATGATTGAAGTGAGCGATGGAATCGTCCCGAAACAGTCAGAGATGCAGAGGGGTGACGCTGGTAAATATCTTCAGGGTTGGGAACTTTGTGGTTTCAGAATGCAACCCGATCTAGTATTTTACCGTTTACCCAGAACCAGACTTAACCCCTGTCTCACCAATGTCTGCTAAGCTGAAGAACTTTTACTCACAATACTCCTGGAAGCAGAGAATTGGGGCGAAAGAAGCTGAGATGAAGGAAATGGCAAGGCCCAGGCCCCACAGAAGGAATGCACTGGGGGCTCCAGACACAGAGAGGAATCAGGGACAGGGTCCAGAGGAGGCCAGGGGGCCACGCTGTGCAAGGCCTATGGTCCTTGGTGCAGGATTTGTTTTATGCTGAGAGCAGTGAAGGGCCATGGGTGACTTTTTTTTTTTTTCACTTTTTATTTTGAAAAGATGACAGACTCACAAGAAGTTGCAAAAACAGTACAGAAAAGTCCTGTGTACCCTTTATCCAGGGTCCCCCAGAGGTAATATCTGTAGCTATACAGTTGACAAGTACAGTTGTCACTATGGGTGGACACCGGTAAAATCCACAGACCTTGTTCAGACATCACCAGTTTTACGTGCACTCATTTGTGTGTGTATATGTGTGCACATGTGCGTGCCTAGTTGTGTGCTATTCTACCACATGTGTGTTTTGATATAACTACCAGCAAAGTCAAGATGCCCAACTGTTCCACCACTACAAAGGAACTAACTCTCCGTGCTCCCCTTTGCGGTTGCCCACCTGCCTGCATCCCGTCACCGGGAAAGAATATCAAGAGAGGGAGGATCTGAATGCTGTCTGCTGGGCCAAGGGCACGACCTATCCCCTTTGATGCCCTAGGAGCCTCTCAGCAAAGCAGGTTCACCATGAATACAGATTGCTTTGAACGTCCCCACTTTGCAGTTGAGGAGCAAGAACAGACAGGTTAAGCAACTTGAGGTCCCGCTGCCTTCTCATGAGGCACTAGCTGCTGCTGCTGCTGCCGCTAAGTCGCTTCAGTCCAGGCTGTCTCTATTTAGATGATCCCAACAGCTTTGTGCAGAGCGTGGTGTGTTGACCATGTGTCCCAGAGCAGAGGTCAGGGAGCTATGCAGAACCCACTCTCTCACTTCAAGGTCTCATCCCTTCATCTCTTTGTACTTCCCTGTCCCCAGAGGTGAAACGGTCTATCAACAACTTCAAATAGTCACGGTGAGGAATTGATTACAAAATACTCGCACAGTGCCAAGCATAAAGGAAAAAACATCTTTGTTCCCCGAATGCCAGCAATAACCCAAAAGTACTGAAGAGAAGTTGCTGCTCCTCTTCTCCCTCCCACTCCTGTCTCTGTGGGGAAGGTGGGGGTGATCTCAGAGGGTGAATGGCCCTCCAATCTGTAGCTCAGGCCCTTCTCACAGCTGCCTCAGCTCATGGCCCCACACATGGCACACACTCCAGGGCCTGTCCTCTTGGCTCGGGGGTGAAGGGAACAGGCAGGGCACCCCCAGCTCTCAGTTGCTTTTGGGACCCTATGGCTAAGTTCTCTTCCTGAGACTAGAAGCTCTGGCTTCAGGCTTCCTCCTCCAATGCGGCTTTCGGCAGCAATAAAGCCCATCCCTTCATCCACGTTGAACATCTCTATTTCTCACGTGGTCCATAAGAAACAAATGGGATTGGTGGTGACCTTTGAACTCAAAAGCCAAGCACTGTTCTGGGCACAGAACCTCTGCCTTAAATAACGCCACAGTTTTGTTTAGACTGATGTGCTCAGAATTACTGAGAGACGTGTGTGTGTGTGGGGGAGCTGTTTGGGAGTGGGAATGGCAGAGGATGAAGGGACGGTCAAGGAAGATGGAAAGAAAAAGAGAGAAGCTAGGAGTCGGACAGCTCTGGGGTCTTCAAAGGGCACCGAGGGGGATCGGATGGGTCAGCCGCTGCCCCGGGGTCCCCCTGCCTGAGGCCATCAGCTCAGGCCATCACCCCCCCCACCCTGAGCCTGCCCTGGCCCCGCATCTGGCAGCCAGCAGGCAGTCTCATTCCTTTTCTGCCTACAGGAACAAACTCTTGATTTCCGGCAGCGTGGCTTCTCCTTTCGCAAGAGGGATTCCTGCCTGCGTCTGGCGGCCACCTTCCACCTTTTGGGGTTAAGTGCCGAGGTAACCTATGGGGTCTTGCTCTCCCTCCCCCTCTCTTTAGCTCCAGGACCCCCCTGGCTGCTCACTCACCACCAGGGGGCCACGGGGTCAGCCTCCACGCCTGGCTCGCCGCCTGCCCTCCAGCCTCCAGGGCAGCGGGCACATCCTTCCTCTCCAACAGTAATGAAATCTCCCCTCTGCGAGGTGCCCTGCCGGGTTTGGGGTCAGCATTTTTACTCACTCAGCTCAGCCCTGTGCTCCGGCTCGGTAATTACACCCCACACCTCATTGCAGACAGGCCTGACTCAACCCACAGGGCTGGCTTCCCTGAGCCATCACCTCCTGGAAGCTTAAACAGGCCTCTCTGGTCCACAGGGACTGTTGGTGTGTGACTTTGCTCCCTTTTCTGGGTCCTAACCAGTCATCCGCTCACATTGTTGCCCCTCCCCCAACACACATGTTCATGACAACCCACCCAGGCCTCCCTCTGCTCCGCCTGGCTGAACCCTGTCCCTCACACCTGGCTTCACTCATGTCGCATCTCCCCCAGGAAGCCCTCCTGGGTTTCACCACACCACCCTCCTCTATGTGCAGGTGCTTGCAGTGGCTGCTTGCTTCTCTGAGCCTGAACAGCTAGCACTGGGCGTGGTTCCTTGCTGTTCAGTTACTCGGTCGTGTCTGACTCTCTTGTGACACCATGGACTGTAACCCACCAGGCTCCTCTGTCCATGGGATTTCCCAGGCAAGAGCAATGGAGTGAGTTGCTATTTCCTGCCCCAGGGGATCCTCCTGACCCAGGGATTAAACTCAGGTCTCCTGCATGACCAGGTGGATTCTTTACCACTGAACCACCTGAGAAGCCCCTATGGGGTTTTATAGGTACATAAAATGCATTCTGACTAGATGAATTGATGAGCGGGTGAGTGAGCAGATGGGTGGGTGGGTGAATGAGAGTACCCTCATACATCTAACTTCTCCCTCTGACTCTTAACCGCCTGTTATTTGGTTTTGCTTTTTAACTGCTTCACATAGAAAGATGACCCGGAAAGGAAGGGACCTAAGTGTCATTTATTCATTACCTGGGCACACTCAGTAAAGCCTTGTAGTCTGCACCAGGCATGAGGCATGAGACTATGGAAGAGCTAATAAAGTATGTCTCCGCCCTTGAGGAGCTCTGTCTAATGTCATGGCCCCTCTCTTGTAGGGACCCTCTTGAAAATAGGATGGAATCTGTGGGCCCTCTCTTGAGAAACATACACACATGAAACATGAGTCAATTTCAAGACCTCCTGAAATCCCTGGCCACAGTTTAAAAGCCCCTGGCCTGGTGAGAAACATTAATAGACGATTTTAATGTCTTTTTCTAAGGGCTGTGCCAGGAGGCATGGCCAGCTCATAATTGAGGGTCAGAAAAGATGAAGTGATTAGCTCACTTTGAGTGGGATGATGTGTCTCAGGGAGATTGGAATCAAGGAAGAGATTTCAGAAGGGCTGGATCTGGAGCAGTGAGTAGAAATTTACCAGACAGGCAAAGGGAGAGAAGGAAGACAAACATGAACGAGCACATGCAAAACAGCGATTGCGAGGAGCGGGGGAGAGAAGAACGGGAGTGGCTGCTTTCTCCTGTGGTCGTGTATGTGAGAGTTGGCCTGTGAAGAAGGCTGAGCGCCGAAGAATTGATGCTTTTGAACTGTGGTGTTGGAGAAGACTCTTGAGAGTCCCTTGGACTGCAAGGAGATCCAACCAGTCCATTCTGAAGGAGATCAACCCTGGGATTTCTTTGGAAGGAATGATGCTAAAGCTGAAACTCCAGTACTTTGCTCACCTCATGTGAAGAGTTGACTCATTGGAAAAGACTCTGATGCTGGGAGGGATTGGGGGCAGGAGGAGAAGGGGACGACCGAGGATGAGATGGCTGGATGGCATCACGGACTCGATGGACGTGAGTCTGAGTGAACTCCGGGAGTTGGTGATGGACAGGGAGGCCTGGCGTGCTGCGATTCATGGGGTCGCAGAGAGTCGGACACAACTGAGCGACTGAACTGCTAAAGCACTGGGGTTTCTTTCCTGGGTGATGAAAATGCTCTGTGATTAGATAGTGTTGATGGCTGTGCAGTTTCGTGACTATGCTAAAACTCTGAATCATATGCCTTAAAAGGGTTAATTTTATGGCATGTGAATAGTGATTCTTAATTCTATGTGCCAATCTGGCAAAGCCATGGTGCCCAGTTGTTTGGTCAGACACTAATCTAGATGTTGCTGTGAAGGCATTTTTTAGATAAGATTAACATTTAAAGTAGTAAACTCTGAGTAAAACAGATTACCTCCTGTAGTGTGGGTGGGCCTCATCCAATCAGTTGAACATCCTAAGAGAAAAAGGCTGAAGTCCCTTGGGGAAAAGGGTTTCTGCCTCCAGACTGTCAAGCTGCAACATCCATGCTTCCTCAGGTCTCCAGCCTATCAAGTTACCCTGCAGATAAATTTCAGACTTACCAGCTTCCACAGACATGTCAATCTCTCTCTCTCTCTCTCTCTCAGTATAAACATAGCCTATTGGCTCCATTTCCCTGGAGACCTCTGATTAATACCTTAATTATATCTCAAGTCTACGATTTTATTAGTAGAGGACTGATTAAATAAATAATGGTAAAACCATAAAACACAAGTACACAAGCATGAACCAGGATGGAACCCTCAGGGTGTATGTAATAAGGTGGCTCAGCATGACAGGCAGAGACAGGAGGGAGCTGGTTGGGGCAGGCAGGAGCAGGCACAGCCATGCAAAGCCTTGATTATCATGCCAGGCTTCGAGTGCCTGCAGGACAGTGAGCTATCAGTTAGGGTTATTTTTGGTTGCAAGCAACAGAAACTGATGCTGATTAACTTCAACAGAAGAAAGAAGCTATGAGTAGACTATGGAGATGCTCACATCTGGAAAATACTTAACAATCAAATCCAGAACCTACCAGGAACCAGGGCCATTCCAGGAGAAAGGCACCAGGAATTCATGGATAGGGTTTCTTTAGGATAAATCAATCACCGCTACTTTTGGTTCTAGGATACTGTGGTCAGTCTTAGAAAAGAGAATCTGACTGGTCACATTTTAGTCCCTGTGCCCAACTCTTAAATGGCGAGGGCAAGGCAGGGCTCCATGTACAACTTTTCTGCCAGTTGGGTGTTATCTGGGAAGCAGTCAGTGTGTCACTGCTGGGGAAATGAGGACAGGGGGCTGGCAGACAGAGCCACAGGAATGCATGGTGCAGACAACACCGGGATCTTGGCGCAGCCAATGAACACGAGCAGGGGCTTGGTGCTCACTGAACTGTATTGTGGAGTCTTCATTCCAACCACGACAGTGTCCCTATACTGGGCTGTCAGGACCACAGACACCCTGTTGTCAGAGAACAGACTATTTAGTGGGAGGACTGGAGCTGCTTCGGGCTTCTAGCTGTGTGGCGTTCGATCAAGTCACTTAGCCTCTCTGAAACTCAGCATCCTCATCCGTCTAGGGCAGGCCATTGTGTGCCCCTCCTAGGCTTCCTAGGAGGGTTAAATGTGGAGACACATGCAACAGAACCTGGTTCAGGGTCTGACAAGTCCCAAGGGCTCTGTTCTCCTTCGGGGACCGTCTCTAGTCTTGACAATGATGCTGAGTCAAGCAGAATGGCATAGGGGCCTTGTCAAGTCAACTTTCAATTAAACGGAGACTAGCCATGATCTAGGCTGGGCCTGGGGCCAAGGATGTGGGTCTTGGTACAGGAATCAGGTCTTTTATCTTTGGGCTCCCTGATTTCTCTTGTCATGCGCCCTACCCTGCCTGAAGGCTGTCTGCCTCCATCTGAGTCTGTGTCTTCAGCAGCCCCTCTCCCTTGCCTCTGAGAGGTGGAGGGTGGGGCCCATGGAGACTCAGACCTGCCCAGCTCCTTCGCAGATTCCCGGAGGTGGCTTCCAAAACAGTCCCTCCAAACTCACATGACTCTGAAGGTGGGGTGTCAGTGGGGGCTGCCGTTGCCCCGTAGGGCTCAGCTCTGGGCCATCAGACACCCTCTTTGTCCAGGGCTGGGCTCTGTGTGTTTGTTTGGAATATGGAGGCAGAGGTGTGGTCAAGGAGGGACAATGCCACCGCTGGAAAGAAGATGGGTTCCTTTACTAGACCCAAGACAAAGGCCCCACCCAGGTCAGGATTTCTGTGAAGGTGTGAAGAATCAACTCTAACTCCCACTGGCTATGGCTGGAGAGGAAGGGTAAATGGGAAAGAAGCAGGAAAGAGGGAGAGAGCCAGAAAGCTGGGCAGAAAATGGGACTGAGAGAAAGAGAGGGGATCAGAAGGTGAAGAGATCAAGGAGCCCGACAGAGCAAGGAGCCCAGCTGAGTGATGTGAGAGAGGGCGAGGAAGAGAGGAGGGGAGGAGCACAGAGAGGGAAAAGGAGGAGAGAGAGCAACAGGCAGACAGACAGCGGGGAGCCTGGGAGCCGGGATGAAGAAAGCAGAGAAGCGGGGGAGCAGGGAAGAGAGCGAATGAGCCGGAGGGAGGGGGCCAGGGCGAGGCGGGACCCTGCCTCCTAACCTCCCTCCGGTTCTTGCCAGCCTCCTGCAAACACTCACGGTGGAGGCGGCCCGCCAAGGCTCAGGGAGGGGCCACGTGCCTGCCTCGCTTGTTTTTGCTCTCTGATAAATGACAAGCTCTAAATGGTCTATTAGAGCAGAGTGAGTTCTACAAGTGCCTCCGCCCACCACCACCCCCTGGGGAAACGCACTATATTTATAAGGTGACTCACGCGGCTGCCACACCCCCTGGGGATCCAGGGCGAAAGCTCCTCATGACTTCACCTTCAAAACACCACGGGGGCCGTGGGCACAGGCCTAAGGAGCTCTTCATGGAAGGAGACTTTCGGGTGAGTGAGTTTGTCAGGCCCTTTGAGGGTGCCCCTCCCAGTGGCCGCAGGGCACTGGGGGGAGGCAGCATAGCGCTGACGCATCTGTGGCCGGCTTGGAGTCAGTGCTTCCCTGTTGCCTCTTCCAGGATCCTTTTCCCAGACGCCCAGAAACTTGTCTAGGAGCTTTTGTTTCTCTTGCAAGCAAAGTGATGAGGTGGAAAATGGTTGTCCTTCCTTCAGGTCGCAACTCAACCCCCGTTGCGAGCTGTCTTAGTACCACCGACCTCTACTTCACTGCATTCCCAGAGTCAGAATATTTCATTTATTGGTGAGGTGTTCTCATTATCGGTAACATCTCTCATGTCCAATAGACTGAAGGATGGTGAAGGATGGTTGTATTTTTAGCATCACGGTACCTTCTTAACAAGCATTTACAGAATGGTGGTGGTGGTTTAGTCACTAAGTCGTGTCCGACACTTGCAACCCTGTGGACTGTAGCCCGTCAGGCTCCTCTGTCCATGGGATTCTCCAGGCAAGAATACTGGAGTGGGTTGCCATTTCCTTATCCAGGAGATCTTCCCAACCCAGGAACTGAACCCAGGTCTCCTGCATTGCAGACTCTTTACCCACTGAGCTACCAGGGAAGCCTAACGAACACTCTGTGAACCAAAATGTGACTTTTTGGTGTCTAGTGATGCTGAAGATATTATTTTAACAGTCATTTTGCAAATAAGGAAAGTGAAGCTCAGAGACATTTAGGAACTGATCTGAAGGACCAAACTAGAAAGGGAAGGTTGGTGCTTTAACTCAAGCCTGTCTGATTCCAGAGTCATTCTAACCATCACCCCGGAAACTTACAGCCCCACACAAATCATCATTGACAGACACTTGCCCGTGTTATACAGTGATTTGCACTCTCCCCTTGCACGCTAACTCCATAAAACAAGCTTGATGTTTCTAAATAGAGAGAAGCAAGAGGGACTGTGGCAGATAAAAGACGTAAAAGGGAGTGTGGCAGATAAAAGACGTGATCTTAAAATGAGGAGGCAGGTTCAGCCAGTTTTGAGGAGGCTCAGAAGCTGACCTTAGGCAGATCTGAGCAATATTCCAGTGACGGTCACAAGAGAGCCCAATGGTTGCATTTCCTGCTGGGTGGGGATTTTGGCTTTCATCCTTTTAGTCTGAAGGTCCCCTGACATGGGTCACCCTAGATTATTCCCATCACAACCCAGGAAGCTCCAACCCCACTGTCACCTTAATTTCAGGGCCTGGATAGGTGTAGCCGATAAACAACCATCTCAAAAGCCTAGAGATAAGATCTCTTAGCTCAAACCGTCCAGATTTCCAGGCAGAAGGCCCACTTTTGACCCCATTCATGCTTGGAAAGAAGACTAGAGTAGATAAAAGTGAAAAAAGGCTATTTCTCCCATATGATAGTTTAAATTTAGAATTTAGGCTTAGGACTTCTAGAAGACACAAGGAATCTAGTTATGAACTATTTGAAATACCATTAGAATGCAATAAAATCTCTCAGGACAAAGGAGTTGGGGACAGCAATAGCAAAATGCTTCTCCTGACAAGTACTCCGCTTGTATGGCTGTGAATGTCACCAGGGCTGTACTGGTGGAGAAAGGAGTTGGTGGAAAAGAGGTTTGGAAGGAATAATGTTAGAGTTAAATCTCTCCCTCTCTCTCTTCCTCTCTCTGACAGACTTGGCCTTGTACATTCTTCACTCTCATAGCATACTAGATCAAATCTTTCATAATTCTGCCAGAATTCTTTGGGCTTTTAAGACATCAATGCTCAAGCACCAGCAAAAACAAATTCCATCAGAATCTCGGGGGGCTATGGCTTTTGACAGGGGTGTGATGCCTCAAAATACCAGCATCTCATATACCTGCTTCTGGGCCCTGCCATCCATCAACCATGAGTCCTGGAGAAATTACTTCAGTTACCTGATGCTTGGTTTCTTCAAAGGTAAAGTAAAACAAATAATTGTATAGATTTCCTGTGACACTTATGAGGACAGACTGGCTGGAGACACAGGTTCAGTCCCTGGGATGGGAAGACCCCCTGGAGAAGGAAATGACAACCCACTCCCGTATCCTTGCCTGGACAGTTCTATGGACAGAGGAGTCTAGTGGGCTACAGTCCAATGGGTCACACATGACTAAGCAACTGAGCCCACATGCATGCATGGTATAATAGCTGGAAAGAACCTTACATAGTGCCTGACACGCAATTGGGATTTAAAAGTCGGCCGTTGTTGGGACCTCCCTGGTGGTCCAGGGGCTGAGACTCTGAGTTCCCAAAGCAGGGGGCCCAGGTTCAATCCCTGATCGGGGAACTAGGTCCCACATGTGGCAACTAAGAGTTTACACGTTGCAGCTAAAAATCCCACATGTTGCAATGAAGAGCTAAGATTCCCCAGGCTGCAGCTAAGACCTGGCACAGCCAGATAAATAAATTAATTAATTTTTTAAAAGACTTTAAAGTAATTTGGTCATTTCTATAATTATTGTTGCTATTTCTACTGGTAAGTATTGAATAATCCCTGGCAAAAAGTCTACCCTTCCTTAAACCTCCTGGGAAAAAAAGTGAACTTGACCTGAAATATCTGGGTTTACAGTGTGCGGGGCACCACCGTAGGAGGATGGGTGGTGTTACATGAAGTGTTTTGTGCTGTCTAAGTGGCAGATCCTTCTCAGAGTGGATTCCAAACAGTGTTTCCTGCTAACAGCTCCTTTAAAGGTATTAATACCGCCTATATTCTCAGCTGGCCTACTACACTGCCGTCAGAGGGAATGCCAATACATCCCACTTGGTGGAAGATACGGATTGCAAAGCATCCCATAACCACAACCAACATTCTGCTAACCAAGTTGGAGGGGAGCAAAATGCTTTAGCAGATGATAAAGGATCAGGATTCCAGAAGTCACTTTATTATACACAGGAACAAAGAATAAGATTTAGAAATACAGGCTCAGAAGCAAGAAATGTCAGTTGCAGTTCAGATATGATCATGTGGACTACTCAGAAAACAACCCATCACACACAAGGCCTTTCTTTTCACTAGAAAATAAACTACAAATTGGTATCATTGTAGAAGGTGGGTGGGGTTATTCTCAACATCTCTCTGTGTTGTGGTAATAAATCTGAAATGAATAAGCTTCTTTAAAAGTGCTTAGATATAGGTTTTTCACTAAGGTACATTTGATCTGACTTCTACATTCTTCAGTGAACTGACTGCAGATGAATGAGAAATACAAAGATTTTTATTTATTTACTTTATAAATGTAAAACAAAACAAAAATAAAGTGAAGTTTACAGCTTGGATGAGAGGTTAAGCTGTTGTGTAAGTTTATCATTGAGAAAATATGTTTGAAATTTTATATCAGAAAAACACAATTAAGCAAAGATAAAATTAAATTGGAATCTTTCCTGAAAGTCCGGTGCTTAAAACTTTCTTTCCATGAAGGACGTGCAGGTTTGGTCCCCAGTTGGAGAGCTAAGTTCCCATAGGCCTTGGGGCCAAAAAGCTAAAACAGAAAATAGTAGATATGTTGTAACAAATTCTGTAAAAACTTTAAAAATGGTCCACACCAAAGAGAAAAAGAAAGGAAAGAAGAAGTTAAATTGGAAGCCCTACTGTGAACTTGACTTTAAATATTTTCCTACCTCTGTCACTAACAGTGGCCAGAGTAGCAGCACCAGCTCTCACGTGGTCCCTGATGCACAGCTGCTGTCTGCAAACTCTTCTCCACTGAAGGAAACCCTGGCTCTTTGGAGGAAGGCCTTAACAGGGAGGAGACCGCAAGGGTGCTCTCCCCAGTATCACAGGGCAGTTCTGAAGGAACCCAGGAGCTGGGTGAGAGAGGCTCCCAGCTGTCCAGCTCTGACACTTTGAGTATGAGATGAGACTGATAACTGTCACAAATGGAAACGGGCGGGATCTGTGAAGGGCCATAAGGGCCTAATGAAGCTCCAAAGAGAAAGGCTGGTCTAAGTGGCACAGAAAGGGTAAGCATGATAGTCTCATTTTACATTATTTTTAATAGCTGCCTTGGATTGTATATGAATGATACTATTTCCTCTATTAAGTATATCCTGGCACTTCTCTCTTTCCTTGTAAGGAAGAAAGAGTGGCTCTTGAATACCATTAATAGTCTTAGTGAAAAAAATAGAAATTAGTAGTCATGCCCAATAAAAAGGGGAACCCAGTAACCTGTAGGAGATGCTGAATTGGGTGAATGTCTTCATGAAGAAGCCGAACTGCTCATATTCATCCCCTAAGAAATGAAACATTTTAGGAAAACCCTCTGGGTTCAGAAAAGATCTATGAGAAATGGACTTTTATATTCTTAAGTACAGTAATCTTAGGAGACTCTGTTGAGGTCTCAAATAAGAATCAGTAACCTCAAAACTGCTGGCCTGAGATGATGCTCTTTTTCTTTTGGTTCTGGAGGAAATCTGTAATCCTAGAAGAAACTGGATTTTTTAAAAACCTAGTCCTAGGAATCTATCATATTAATTCTAAGAAAGTAACTCTGGAAAGTATAAAACTAATGAAAAATATGATATATATGATATATGGTCTGTATACTTTTGTAATTAGTTTCAGGGTAAGTATAAGCATGTATTTTTCAATCATTTTGATGTTTTCTGTGCATCTTAGCTGACTTTTTAGGTGTTTGAAGCTAAACACCTAAAAGAGTCTGAACATTAAACTTACAGTTTTAATTAAAACTTTTGGAGAGTGTGGTTAAATAATTTTGTAACCGATATTTATAAGTAAGAGAAATTGTAATTGGTTTAATTTTTAATAAGTTTCGATTTACCAATTATGTAAATAGTGTTTGAACATCAAGAGAAAAATTATTTAGTAGGTTCATAGGGTTGAATATTAAACAAAGAACAAGGAGGTGTGTGTGTTCCTGCTGGTAACAAATGTCCCACAGACATTAAAGGAGCCAAAAAACAAGACATTACCCTTATGTAACCATACTAAGAACAGGGGAGACTGACAGTTATTTTTGCTTTGGAGTATGCTGTACTCTGGGCTTCCCTGGTAGCTCAGCTGGTAAAGAATATGCTTGCAATGCAGGAGACCCCAGTTCGATTCTTGGGCCAGGAAGATCCCCTGGAGAAGGGACAGGCTACTCACTCCAGTATTCTTGGGCTTTCCTGGTGGCTCAGATGGTAAAGAATCCACCTGCAATGCGGGAGACCTGGGTTTGATCCCTGGGTTGGGAAGATCCCCTGGAGGAGGGCATGGCAACCCACTTCAGTATTCTTGCCTGGAGAATCCCCACGGACAGCGAAGCCCGGCGGGCTGCAGTCCATGGGGTCCCAAAGAGTTGGGCACGACTGAGTGACTAAGCACAACACAGCACATGCTGTGCTATGCTTGCATTTTCATACGGGGGTTTTTAGAAATGGAGAAATCTTCAAGTCCGACAAGAATTGATCAAATGGAGCTTTTCCAAGTCTTACGTGGAAGATGAAAGAGGTGTTTGAGGCAAGGGTCCTAACCTCTCACCCAGTTGCCTCCAGTGCTCTCTGCCAGTGCCCCACTCTCAAAACCTGAAATTCACTTCTTTTTATCCCAGCACTCTGCTATTATTGGCTTCCCCGGTGGCTCAGGGGTAAAGAATCCGCCTACCAATCCAGGAGACGTGGGTTTGATTCCTGGGTTGGGAAGATCCTCTGGAGAAGGAAATGGCAAGTATGCCAGTAGTCTTGCCTGGGAAATCCCATGGACAGAGGATCCTGGTGGGCTACAGCCCATTGGGTTGTAAAGAGTCCAACATGATTTAGCAGCTGAACAACAACAACAACAACTGCTATTATTATTGTTGTTAATTTTAACCCAAAGAAGCAGTATTTTATCTTACAGGAAGCAATAGGCCATTTCTTTCTCAGTGCCTCCAGCTAGTAACCTCTTCAAAATGCCTGCAGGCAACAAGCCCCCAGTTCTCTTAGCAACCAAAAGTCCCCCCGGAAGTCCTGCCTCCTGTATGACAACACCACACATTTTTGGAATCCTCTGATTTGCTGCCTCCTTGACAGGTTACTTGCAATCTCCATTTCAAAATCCAAAGAAAAAAGGATTAAACATTCGAGGGCAAATGCCCTGAAAAATCTGCCTACTCCTTGTTTTCATTTCTTTTTCATTAATTGCCTCAAAAGTCATGCGTGGAACTCAGATCCATATTACCATTTCATTTGTAGAAAGTGTGCAGTTATCAGTGCCATTTCATTCACCTTGAAAGTCCCACTGAACGGTTATCTTGAAAGCGAACACCTTGCAAGAACCTCTTCTTTTTCACTTTAGAGCTCACAGTGTGTTCTTTTTAAAAGGAACCCAAGATGCCAAAATTCTCACATAGAAACTTAGACATGCAGGTGATTGTTCTGACGACAGAAAACTGGGCTTGATGGGGAGATGGTTCCCCTGGGAAACTGAGCATGGAAAATTGAACTTGGAGTTGCAAGATCTTGCAGTAAACCCTGAGACAGGGGCTGGAATTGGAGATTCTGGAGTCATTGTGAGTGCCCAGGAGGTAAGACACCAAGAAAATGTACAAGGGAGCATCCCAGAGGCTGGAGGGACCCACACCATCATTGGGACCGTCATTAGCAGCAGGGGCTCTCATGGGATTTGATGGCCAGGAAAGTTTCTCCTTCCTCCATGAGTGGGGCTGATTTCCTTGTCCATTGAAGGAATCCGATTAAAGGATCTCATATCCTCTGTCTATATCTGTGATATCTTTCTGGCCGTCACGCTGCCAAACTTTATGACAATTATCTAAAAACTAAGAAAAACTTATAGAAAGTATCAAACAAGTATGACTACCATAAAGTGTATTTGAATAAGACCCCGAGCATAACCTGGCCCATCAGACCTTGATGTAGGCATCTTGGATTCAACCTGCTACTCCAAGCTTCCTGGAGGCATAAAGATCCAAGATCCGCCTCAGTGACCCTTCTCTTCTGAAGCTCTCTCTGGCACCTCCTCACCACAAGCTGACATTTTATTGTCCTCCACGGATGCATGTCTATTGGAGTTTTGGAGATAACTCTTGTAAAAATTAATACACAGAAATTTCAGTTAATTAATTGAGATACCAGAAGCTCTCATGCCCTGTGGTGTTAGCTGACTCTAACAAGAGAAAGAAAGGCTCCTCTTTTTTGGCAGGGATTCAGCCAATGAAAAGCTATAGACTCGGTTTTTATAACCCTCCCAACTTCCCTTCCCCCTTCTATAAAAGTACTCTCCTTCTCTTGACAGGTGGGAACTTGCCCTTGGCTCACCATGGTTGCAGACCCCAGATTGCAATTCCCTGCTGATCCTGAATAAACCCATCTTTGCTGGAGAACTATCTGACAGTCTATTTGTTTTAGGTCAGCACTCTATTGCAAATATTAATTCACAGTTCTCTGAAGATGTGAGCTCTGAGGGTGGAGCCTGTGTTGGATTCATCACTATCTCCCCAGGGCCTGCAGGGGGCTGCGCATGGCAGCGCTGAAAGCACATCTGTTCAGTGAACTAACAGAGAGTAATAGCCACTGATGGTGCTAAACCAGGCTACTAGGTAAACAGTTAAGAGCCAGTCCATGAGACAAAGAGTTTTCAAAGGTGGTTATACCTTAGACCTATGAGAAGAAATGTTTGCTTTCTGGTAGGCATGAAATCCCTGAGTGTATTTACAGGTCCTAGTAACATACAGAAAATACCTTCATCTCTGAACCCAAGGGAATGCCATTTATGATAAAATACTTTGCAATTCAAAACTGTCTCTGAGCTTCATAATTTATGTCAAGCATTGCTGCTAGGACGTGATGAGAATATTTTCATTTTTCCTGAATCTGAGGAACTTGAGACTCTTTGTGGTATAGTAGGGAGGGATGTGTTAATTTGTGGGATAACAATGGTCTTCCCTGAGAATAGATTTCTGAAGGCAGAACTCAGCAGAAACAGGTTATTTTATTTACCAAAATTTCCTCTACAGGCAAAATTTCAGGCTGGTAACCATTTCAGTGAGTCACATCACTATCCCAAAACAATAACTTAGAAGCCATGGATGAAAGGTCAAATTACAACATGTCTTATGTTTTAAAGCTAAGCGAGAATCTTTTCTATTCATTGTTTATCAACAGTATGCCTTTAAATAACTAGCCATGAAACTGAGGTTAAAAACCCAGATTGAAACAAAAAAGCAGCTGCCTATAATGGATGACATTAAGACAACTAAATCAGAGCTTAGAGAAACAGAATCTGTTCATTCTCACGGGGACTGGGAGGGTGGATCTAGTGTGATACTTCGTCATCTGTTAATGTAATTAATCAGAAATATGATCATCTAAAAACTTGGAACTGAAAATTAAAAGCAAGTTTAAACCAAAACCAGCCCGATAATCATGAAATCATCCCCTTGACCCCAGAAGGCATGGGCCACAGGCAACCCCTAAACTTATCATTGAGGTTGAGGGCTATTGAACCATTCAGGTTTTGATCCTGAGCTGAGTGGAGGGTCAGCTTTCCTAGGGGGTGAATTCCTAAATGAATCTGGATCCCTTAGCAAGGGAGCAGCAGGAAAGGGAGGGAGGAAGTGGAAGTAGGGTAAATTATCAAGTGTGCGCGCGCACCGGCATTCATTCTTTCAGGGCCCTTGAAACACTGTGGATAAGAACTTTTGCAAAGGGGCCCTTGAGCCAGTTGTGTGAGGAGAAGTATCCAGAACAGAAAGATATTTTGAGACTTCTTGGAACTTTGTGACTTTCTCCTTTTGTTTTGTTATTTTTATCTCCCCTATTTCCTTGTCTTACCAGCCATGAGGACTCTTAACTTAGAAAGACCTAAGAAAAGCTGCCAGCTTGTTCCTGGGGCAGCATGTGGGAGGCCGCCTCTCTGGGTCTCAGATGGGAGTCTGGGAAGATCACCCCGACAGAGACTCTCCTCTTCCCAGAGAAGGAAGCAGACCAGCGTGTACAGAAAGCACTTAGGCCGGTGGCTGGCACCCAGCAGGTGGTCAGTGTGAGTCTGGGGTGAATGTCTGGAAATGGATTTGATACAGAGGGAAGCAGAGCGGTGGAGGAAAAAGGCTTTGAGGTGGTCAGAGCTGGCTCATCTCCCAGGACTGCTGTTAACTGGCTGTGTGGCTTTGTGCTCTCTGAGCCCGTCCCTTCATCAGCAAAATAGAAATGATAACACTGAGCCCAGAGGAGTCTTGTGAGATCAGAAATGATGCATGTAAAGCATGAAGCAAGATGGGGCACTTAGTAAGTGTTCCATGAATGGAGGCTGACTTCCCTCCTTCTGGTCCCATGCACTATAATTATTTTTTAAAGTTAATATGCCTTATCCTAGCCTTGTGTCTTGTGAGTCCCTTGGACTGCAAGATCATACCGGTCAATCCTAAAGGAAATCAACTCCGAATATTTATTGGAAGGATTGATGCCGAAGCTGAAGTTCCAATACTTTGGCCACCTGATGCAAAGAGCCAGCTCATTGGAAAAGACCCTGATGCTGGGAAAGATTGAAGGCAGGAGAAGCAGGGGATGACAGAGGATTAGATGGTTGGATGGTATCACTGAATCAATGGACATGAGTTTGGGTAAACTCCGGGAAATAGTGAAGGACAGGGAAGCCTGGCGTGTTGCAGTCCCTGGGGGTCACAAAGAGTCAGACAGGACTGAGAGACTCAACAGCAACGAGCCCTGTGTCAGCCAAACCAGCATGACTGTATCTCGTTGCTTACCCCATGATGTGGGGCGGGAGGCAGAGAATCAACAAAGGTGCCAGACCGTGTGGCCATCATGGGCTTTGTGGATGAGGGACAAGAGTGCAGCCCATCTCACTTGAAAGCACCACAGACGTGCCCTCATCCACCACACCGTTGCCAGGGACCTCGGTGCTCAGCTGAATCTCCGTTTCCCTCGACTTCTGGGTGAGGTCACTGCTTATTCAAAGTACCTGGTCTCTCCCTGTTTTTCCCAGGACGCTAACCTTATCTATAGGAAGCTGAACTCTATAGTCAGCCAGAATTTAAATATGGCTCCACCATTAACTAACTTAGTAACTTTGGACTCGGTGCTTTTGCTTCCTTATTTCTGTTTTCTCATTTGTAAAATAGGGATACTACTAGTACCAGCTTTATAATACTAGGAGCATCTGTTGTGAAAATTCGGTGAACTTGCACCCATAAGAGCTTTGGAATATACAAAGCCCTGAATAGATGTCAGTTGTCACTGTGACTATGGGGACCTACTATTTCAGCCCGGTTCTTCCCGGAGCGGGCTGACTCACAGGCCAGTGGGGCAGACGCCTCCATGGCCAGCTTCCGCACTGGGGTTCTGGCCTCATCAGCCTGCTGGGGCCTTCCCCTTCTATGAGCTCGCCTCTCCCTCTCACAGTGACTCTCTCAGGTCTGGGCTGAAACCATTCCCATTTCGCAGGTGAGAAGGCTGAGGCCCAGAGGGACTGTATGCCTTCCTGGAGATCTGCCTGGCAGTCTGAAGCAGAGGCAGGGCTTCGTCTAGGTCTTCCTGACCCAACGTTTGCTGTTCATTCAGCCCCGCTCCCGGGTGTGAAGGGTCAAGGCCGAGCCGGTGGAGACAGGGTCAGGAACCCACTCCCACACCCCAGCTCCCCTGGGGGCCTGGACGGGCGCTGATACTTCCCGCCCACAGCCTCCTCTCCTCCCACCTGGCTGCCAGGAGGCCTCCAACACAGAGTGAAAAATGAGCCACTAAATGTATTATGACTTGTGAGGCTGTCTCAATAATTAAGTTTTATTAAAGCGAACACCAAGAAATTTCCTGACATGGCCTGCCTGGCGGAGCTCATCAAAAGGTGATAAACGAGTGGGTTCCGGGGAAGCGGTATCTGGACGGGAAGCAGGGGTGCGGAGAGAAGCCGCGGGTGGAGGAGCAGGAGGCGGCCGGAGCGCCCCCGCCCGGCGGCGCAGGGCCAGGCCGCCCGCCTTGCTGCTCCGGCCTCCTGCCAGGCCCTGGGGGCGGCGGGCTGGCGTGCTGAGAGCCCCCTGTCAGGACAGACTTCAGAGCCCAGCCGGGCCTCTGCTAACGGGGCAGCTTACCTCTCTGAGCCTCTCCCCGTCCCTCATGTCCCTCATTCAACTATAAAAGCGGGGTATGAGTACATCCGCTAGCAGGTGGGAAACTGCGGGGAAGCGCAGGGAGCTCAGCTTGGCGCTCAGTGATGACCCTGGGGGGCGGGCTGGGAGGGAGACTCAGAGGGAGGGGATGCACGTTCTCATAAAGCTGACTCGTGTTCTTATACACCAAAACCAGCACACCTCAGAAAGCAATGCGAGGAACCAACCCAGACATTTTCCTCTTCCTCTCCGCCTCCTCCTTCCCTTGCTTCCTTCTCTATATTAGTTCCTTGGAAGTAGCAGGGCTTCTTCAAGCTTTTATTTGTCAAAGAAATTTCTCCATCTAGGGACGCTGGGGGACATGAACATTAGCCTCCATAGCATTGCTATTCAATAGCTATTTTTTGAGCACCTGCTGTGTACCTAGCACTATGCTAGGTTCTGGGGACAATGAAATAACAAGGAATATGTAGCTTTGACCTTGAAGGGCTTTACAGTGCCCTGGAGAGACAGGTTGATCAAACCACCACACTAATACATGTGTAGTTAGAAATGGAACTACTGCTCTGAATTTTTCCTGGACTTGAAGGGTCAGGAAGGTTTTCTGAATTGGAATCTGAGAAATGATAGGAATTTTCTATTCAACAGGTATGAAAGCACAGTGAGAGAATATTCTAGAACATGCGCAAGGTCCCAAGAAGGAGAGAGATGGCCTATACCTGCCATTGAAAGAATACCAGTATCTGAGGCATGAGGAATAGGAGAAAGCGGCAGGAGAAGCAGGCAGGTCTCATTATGAATTTCAGGAAAGTCACATTATGAATTTCAGGAAAGTCACATTATGAATTTTGGATTTTTTTACCTTAAAGTTCACATTTAACCACTGAAGGGTCTCAGAAGGGATGGACAGAGTGATGAGCCTTGAGTTTTGTGAACTGTGTTTTGGAGGACAAGCCGTGGGGTTTGCAGGACAGGTGTGGGAGACCAGTGAGATGGCCCTTGCAGCAGTCCAGACAAGAGTGGCAGCTGTGACTGAGGTGGTTCAAATGGAGATGGAGACAAGTAGGAAAGGTTAAGAGATATTCATGAGTCAAAAATGAACAGGGCATAGTGACAGATGAGGTGTGGGTCAGAAGAAAGAAGGCAGTGTCAAACCTGGCTTGCATAGCACAGTGACTAGAGGGGTTACTCTCTGGGGGGCCACCAAGAGGAAATGCAATGACAGAGGACAGGGCCTGAGTTCAAGCTGGCATACGCATGTGAGATGGAAAAATGCGTTTCAGAAAATGCTGAAAATAAGGGGAAATTAGGATCGGAGAGCATCAGTTGTAGAAGGGGGACAGCAAGGATCAGGGAGATGGGGAGGGATGGGAGACATCGAGGTCAAATGCAATGATGGGTTTCCTGAAGTGATGAGAGTTAGCGGCGTCATCTTCAGACACAACTTTGTGAGTGCTGCTGCGTCAGCATTCAGATGGCGATATGTTTTAAAGTTACATAGTTTTTCCTGTATAGAAGTAATTCACTCTCATACTTAAAACTTATATAAAAGAATAGTTCAGAAAGGTGTAAAGTGCAAGATGAAAGTCACTGGAACCAAGAGAGATCATCCAAAAGAGGCTAGTATGAGCTGTCTCACTTTACCTTTCAGAATTAAAAAACGGGGAGTCAGGTTCTCTGAGGAAAATGCATTTGATTTCACTGATTTACAATGCTGTGTTAATTTCTGCTGTACAGCAAAGTGATCATATATATATGTGTTATATATATACACCAGCTACGTACATATGCACATTCTCTCTCTCTTTCTAAAGGTATTTATTTGTTTATTTGGCTGACCTGGTCTTTGCTGCTGCACGCGGGCTTTCTCTAGTTGCAGAGCGCGGGGGCTGCGCTCCAGCTGCGGCGCGCAGGCTTCTCACTGCAGTTGCCCCTCTCACGGTGGCGCACAGGCTCTTGGGTGTCCAGGCTTCCCTAGCTGCTGCATCTGGGCTCACCAGTTGCTGCTCCTGGGCTCCAGCTCTCAGGCTCAGCAGTTGTGTCACCTGGGCTTAGTTGCTCCGAGGCATGTGAGATCTTCCCCACAGGGATCCAACCTTTGTCCCCTGCATTGCAAGGGAGATTCTTAACCGCTATACCACCAGGGAAGCCCCTACATTCTCTTTTCTATATTATTTTCCATATGATTTATCACGGATTATTGAAAATAGTTTTCTGTGCTATCCAGTAGGACCTTGTTGTCTAACCATTCTCTATATACTAGTTTTCATCTATTAACCCCAAACTCCCAATCCGTCCCCACACCCCCCACCCCCAGCAAACACAAGTGTGTTCTCTACGTCTGTGAGTCTGTCTCTGGATCATAGATAGCTCATATGTGTCATATTTTATTTTTTTCCTCTTTCAAATTATGAAAGTATGATAAAACATTTACAGCAGACTTGGCAAATACAAAACAAAGTTACATATAGTTCTACTATATATTATAATTATCATTTGTGCCGTATTTTAGATTCCACATATCAGTGATATCATATGTATATGCCTTGCTGTTCACTTAGTTTGATAATGTCTAGGTCCATCAGTCACCAAAAACTAACCAATCTAATCACATGGACCACAGCCTTGTCTAACTCAATGAAACTATGAGCCATGCCCTGTAGGGCAACCCAAGACAGATGAGTCATGGTGGAGAGTTCTGACAAAAAGTGGTCCACTGGAGAAGGGAATGGCAAACCACTTCAGTATTCTTGCCTTGAGAACCCCATGAACAGTATGAAAAGGCAAAAAGATAGGACACTGAAAGATGAATTCAGATGACCATTGTATCTACTACTGTGGGCAAGAATCCCTTAGAAGAAATGGAGTAGCCGTCATACTCAACAGAGGAGTCTGAAATGCAGTACTTGGACGCAGTCTCAAAAACGACAGAATGATCTCTGTTCATTTCCAAGATAAACCATTCAATATCATGGTAATCCGAGTCTATGCCCTGACCAGTAATGCTGAAGATGCTGAAGTTGAACGGTTCCTTGAAGACCTAAGAACTTCTAGAATTAACACCCCAAAAAGATGTTCTTTTCATTATAGGGGAATGGAATGCAAAAGTAGCAAGTCAAGAAACACCTGGAGTAACAGGCAAATTTGGCCTTGGAATGCAAAATGAAGCAGGGCAAAGACTAATAGAGTTTTGCCAAGAAAATGCACTGGTCATAGCAAACACCCTCTTCCAACAACACAAGAGAAGACTCTACACATGGACATCACCAGATGGTCAACACCGAAATCAGATTGATTATATTCTTTGCAGCCAAAGATGGAGAAGCTCTATACAACCAGCAAAATCAAGACTGGGAGCTGACTGTGGCTCAGATCATGAACTTCATATTGCCAAATTCAGACTTAAATTGAAGAAAGTAGGGAAAACCACTAGGCCATTCAGGTATGACCTAAATAAAATCCCTAACAATTATACAGTGGAAGTGAGAAATAGATTTAAGGGACTAGATCTAATAGACAGAGTGCTTGATGAACTGTGGACAGAGGTTCATGACATTGTACAGCAGACAGGGATCAAGACCATCCCCAAGGAAAAGAAATGCAAAAAAGCCAAATGGCTGTCTAAGGAGGCCTTACAAATAGCTGTGAAAAGAAGAGAAGTGAAAAGCAAAGGAGAAAAGGGAAGATATACCCATTTGAATGCAGAGTTCCAAAGAATAGCAAGGAGAGATAAGAAAGCCTTCCTCAGTGATCAGTGTAAAGAAATAGAGGAAAACAACAGAATGGGAAAGACTAGAGATCTCTTCAAGAAAATTAGAGATACCAAGGGAACATTTCATGCAAAGATGGGCTTAATAAAGGACAGAAATGGTAGGAACCTAACAGAAGCAGAAGATATTAAGAAGAGGTGGCAAGAATACACAGAAGAACTGTACAAAAAAGATCTTCACGACCCAGATAATTATGATGTTGTGATCACTCACCTAGAGCCAGACATCCTGGAATGTGAAGTCAAGTGGGCCTTAGGAAGCATCACTATGAAAAAGCTAGTGGAGGTGATGGAATTCCAGTTGAGCTCTTTCAAATCCTAAAAGATGATGCTGTGAAAGTGCTGCACTCAATATGCCAGCAAATTTGGAAAACTCAGCAGTGGCCACAGGACTGGAAAAGGTCAGTTTCATTCCAATCCCTAAAAAAGGCAATGCCAAAGAATGCTCGAGCTACCTCACAATTGCACTCATCTCACACGCTAGTAAAGTAATGCTTAAAATTCTCCAAGCCAGGCTTCAGCAATACATGAACCATGAAATTCTAGATGTTCTAGCTGAATTTAGAAAAGGCAGAGGAACCAGAGATCAAATTGCCAACATCCGCTGGATCATGGAAAAAGCAAGAGAGTTCCAGAAAAACATCTATTTCTGCTTTATTGACTATGCCAAAGCCTTTGACTGTGTGGATCACAACAAACCATGGAAAATTCTTCAAGAGATGGGAATACCAGACTACCTGACCTGCCTCTTGAGAAATTTGTATGCAGGTCAGGAAGCAACAGTTAGAACTGCACATGGAACAACAGACTGGTTCCAAATAGGAAAAGGAGTACGTCAAGGCTGTATATTGTCACCCTGCTTATTTAACTTATATGCAGAGTACATCATGAGAAACGCTGGGCCGGAAGAAACACAAGCTGGAATCAAGATTGCCTGGAGAAATATCAATAACCTCCGATATGCAGATGACACCACCCTTATGGCAGAAAGAGAAGAAGAATTAAAGAGCGTCTTGATGAAAGTGAAAGAGGAGCGTAAAAAAGTTGGCTTAAAGCTCAACATTCAGAAAACTAAGATCATGGCATCTGGTCCTATCATGTCATGGCAAATAGATGGAGAAACAGTGGAAAGAGTGACTGACTTTATTTTGGGGGGGCTCCAAAATCACTGCAGATGGTGACTGCAGCCATGAAATTAAAAGATGTTTACTCCTTGGAAGGAAAGTTATGACCAACCTAGACATCATATTAAAAAGCAGAGACATTACTTTGCCAATAAAGGTCCGTCTAGTCAAGGCTATGGTTTTTCCAGTAGTCATATGTGAATGTGAGAGTTGGACTATAAAGAAAGCTGAGAGCCAAAGAATCGATGCTTTTAAACTGTGGTGTTGGAGAAGACTCTTGAGAGTCCCTTGGACTGCAAGGGGATCCAACCAGTCCATCCTAAAGGAAATCAGTCCTGAATGTTCATTGGAAGGACTGATGTTGAAGCTGAAGTTCCAACACTTTGGCCACCTGATGCGAAGAACTGACTCATTAGAAAAGACCCTGATGCTGGGAAAGATTGAAGGCGAGAGGAGAAGGGGACGACAGAGGATGAGATGATTGGATGGCATCACCGACTCAAGACATGAGTTCGAGTGAACTCCGGGAGTTGGTGATGGACAGGGAGGCCTGGTGTGCTGCAATCCATGGGGTTGCAAAGAACTGGACACGACTGAGCAACTGAACTGACTGACTGAGGTCCATCAGATGAATTGATCTTGAGCATAAGTCTAAGTTTTCATAGCCTTATTAACAAGGGAACCAGAAAAGATGAAAAGAATGAGCTGATTTGCACTTCTTAGGGCAATGTGTCTACAGGGACAAGGATCCAAAGGGAGCTTTTTATGGGCCAGACTCAGAAGGTCCTTAGCTGACTTTCCCTTACATTCAAATTGGTTAGAATTCAGTCTCATGACCATCCCTAAACTCAAGGGAGCTGGGAAATTTAGTCCAGCTGTATACCCTGGAAGAAGAGTTTTGTGGTCAGTTAGAAGCTACAGGCCCAAGAGGAGCCGAATTTTAATACTCGGAAAATTCAGCATTAAGTACAGAAATATAGAAAGGAATCAAACCCTTTGTATTAAAATATTTGTGCTTTGAAATAAGTTGTATCTATATACTTGTGATGTTTAAGAAAATATGGTTTTGTGGAATCCTGAATGAACTTTTCCATTCTGATGTAAAATGCTTAATTGAGCAATTGATTTAGAATTCCGATTTTAAGTTGAAAGCTTACTCAGTTTAAATAAGTACTGGAACCTATAAAAGAAAATAGTCTTTACCATATTTATAAGTTTAATGAATTGGATTAATAGCTGTTACTTGAATATTTGAGAAGGTTTGGTAGACAGTTGAAGTACTTAAAGATTCAAATATATTAAATCTATAAATGCAGTTTACGATGTTTAGAGCAATTTAATTAAACACATTTGTAAATGAGAAGAAACATTTCTCAAAGGTCCCCTTAAAAAGTGATTGTTAAAACTTGCTAGACTTATAAATAAATAATAAAATTAGTAAACTGAACTTTAAAGCTTATGGAAGAACCTATCTATATGAATTTGTAACTTTATTAAATTGAATATTAATTTTAAAAACCAGCCTTTGAATACTATATTCAATGCCCAAAAGCTTCCCTTGAGGGGATCAAATTAATAGATTTCTATTATTAAAAATACGATTATGATTAAAAACTCAATCTATATAGAAGGAAGAGGTGAAGTCCCTAGGCTCATCCCCCAGGTAACCATCTTTACTGGTTTCTTGTGTATCCTCCCAGAAATGTCCTTTGCATACTCATAAATCTCCCCTCCTCCACCACTATTTTTACACAGAGGTTTATTCTGCCGATATCTTGCATTGCGTTTTCACTTAATGATATATCTTCAAAACATGTTTGTGCCTCTCATAAAGACAAAGATAACTTTTCCTTTTCGTCTCTCTCCGCCAGGTCATGGACAAATTCCTCTCCAGAGTCAGTTGTCTAATTGTCTCCACTCCTCTCCTACTCACTCCACAAAGCCCCTCGTTGCACAAAAATGGTACTCAGCCAGAATACGGATGGCTTCTGTGCTACCAAATCCGCTCAGTTCTGCTTTGTCCTGATCTGCAGCTTTTGAGGGTTTTCTCTCTTTCTTTTCCCTTCCTGGGCTTTCCAAATTCTCCCACCTTCTCCTAATGCTCCATCACCCTCTATCCTTATATCCTCTCCTACCTAGATATTATATCTAAGAGAACTTTAAAAACCCGGACCTTACATATCCTCTTGTTATCCTAGATCTTTTCATGAAGCGACCATGTCTCTGCCCAGGGTTTCCTTTTCCACCTATATGCAAATGATCCATACATTTATATGTCTAGCCCAGAAGCCTCCTTCTAGTTCTCAATGTTCTCAACAGATGGGCAACTGCTTAAACAGCACCTGGTCCCAGACGGTTCAAAGGCAGGTCTGGCTACAGAATTTGTTGGACCAGTGCAAAATGAAAATTCAGGTCCCCCCTGATTAAAAAAAAATTCTTAAAGATTTCAAGATGGTCATTATTCAGGAGGGGAGGGTGCTACGCAGTTTGCGGGATCTTAGTTCCCAGACCAGGAATTCAAGCTGGCCGTGGCAGTGAAAGCGTGAGTCCTAACCAGTGGACTGCCAGGGAATTCTGTCAGGATGGTGATGGAAGAGCATTAAAGCAAGGGTGGGTCCCTATGCGACTGCACAAGTTGTGCAGCCGTGAAGCTGCCCCTGCTCAAAGGTATCTCAGACTCAGGCCTAAAAAATCACATCCCACCTCCCCCACCAAATTCACCTTTTCTTGTCTTTGCTATATTAATAGATGGCACCACTGCCACCATCCAGCTATGTGAGCCCAGAAAGCAAGAGTTACCTTTGACCCTCCCTCTCCTGCACAACCACATTATCCAGGGCACCACCAACCCCTCACCTAGGTTTCCACACTTATTAGACTAGCCCAAGGGCCATCGCCTCTTAGCTGGCCTAACACAATGGGTTTCTCTCTGACCGCCCCCCCACCCCCTTCCTCTCCACATCATTCTATGATCTCCAATATGACCAGAGAGATTTTTTTTTTCCGAAATATAAAGCTAAGCCGACTCACTGGAAAAGACCCAGATGCTGGGGAAGATTGAGGGCAGGAGGAGAAGGAGGTGACAGAGAATGAGATGGTTGGATGGCATCACGGAATTAATGAACATGAGTTTGAGCAAACTCCGGGAGACAGTGAAAGACAGGAAAGCCTGGCGTGCTGCAGGCCATGGGGTTGCAGAGTCAGACACGACTTAGCGACTCAACAACCACAACACAGCTAACCATTACAACTCATGCTTCATTCCGTAACAATCCTTTGCTTTAACTGCTGTCCGTTAAACTCTCCCTCAGAATGTTTTTTCCTTTGACTCTTTGCATGTTGCTTTTGACACATAAAAGCTTTTGTATTTTTGTAGTCAAGCTGGTCAGTCTTTTCCTTTGTGGCATTGGAGACTGGTGTTCTTCTCAAAATGATTCTATAAAAATACTGTCCATGTTTCTTTTGCTTATTTTATTGTCTCACCTTTTTATATGTAAGTGCGTGATTATGGTTTGGGTGTGAGACGTGAGGCTCCAGCTTTGTTTTATTCCAAACCCCTTGTTAGCAACCCCTGGCTGAGCCATCTTCTCCTCTGAATCACAAACTGACCTTGATCTGGCTCTGAATTCCCATTTGTGTCGAGTTTATTTCTGGCCTTTCCATTTTGTTCCATTGATCTCTCTTGCTTTGGGTACAAGTTTTCTGACTTGATTCAAGGATAAAACCTGGACTCTTTTCAGGGTTTGAATGTCTTCCCCTCAATCCCCCATAAATAACAATTCCTTCCACAGAGCTTTTCTCTTTAGTTCTTAATAAGAGATGAGGACAACAGAAGTTCAAGACTCTCTTTTCTGATGAAGTCTGGAATGCCATTACTCTGGGCTATTGATTGAGGGCAGAGTTTTCAGCCAAGATGCTGGTGGATTTGATATCCTTGTATGGAAACTGAAGAGCCCAGCAGAGATGAATTCCCCCCTTCACAGAACGAGCTGGAAGTCTTTGGATTCCCAGGGCTGTGCACACCCCTGGGATTTCATTTGGGCCTGTCTCCTTTCTTCTTCTAAATAGTCCAAGCCCTCACAACTCAACTCAGTTGTGCCTTTACCCAGAGAACCTCTGGTGAGGCTCCTCTCTGTGCTGCTCGCCTGGGTTCAGCTCTGCCTTAGCTCCCAGCACATGCACACAGTCAATAAAACCCCATCTTGCCTCTAAACCAGCCCCCGAGACCACTGTGGGCTTCCCCAGGGCAGGATCCAGGTCTGGGTTGACTTGTGCCATTTACTTTGCACTGACCTTCAGCCTGGCACTCTGGGATGTATGTAGGTTGGAGATGTGTATTGATTTTTTGCATAAAAAATCATTGTAGAAGAGCCAGATAACAGAATTGCTCTAAACAACCCCACCTCCCAGGCCCAATGCCTTTTCCAGAAGAAACTACACAGTGTGGCATCTTGGTAAACATCTACAGAAGAGTTGACCTGCTTTCTCACACTGGCTAGCTGTTTACCTCCCTTTAGAGATGAAAGTAGTTCACTCATATCCTGGTTTTATTTTATCACATGGTGTCACTTCTGCTGAACTCTACTGGTCAAACACTCAAGTGCTGCCCAGATTTCAGGAGAGAATGCGCAAACCCCAGGTAACTGTTGGCCTTAGTTTGGAAGAGTTTTGTAAGAAGAAGGGAGAGAGTAACACAGAAGTCAGCCTGAAAAAATGAAGAGAGGAGACGATGAAGACTGCTCTGCACACCCTCGGTGTTGGTGGTGGTGGTGGTGGGGGTAGTCAGGTTGATGAGGATGGCGTGATATACAGGGCATGGCAGCCTGATCTTCAAGAGGAAGCAACTTCCATTAACGTGATAGACACTGAGCTGAGCACCTGAAAACCTCAAAAAGACACAGTCAAATCCAATCGCTGTCTTGGTATGTCAGGAGCAGAACCCAGACTCAAAGAAGTTTGGGGAGTCGTCCAAGGTCAGGGAACTGGGAAACCACAAACGGGAGGACACACTGGTGTCTGCCCTGAATGTAAAGCCCTAACACACTCTTAGCCACCACCCACACCTCTTCTGAGTTTCTGTAACATAGGACCTACAGACAGGAAACCTGCAAATCTTGGGTGTCTTGGAATCCTAATGCCCAGAGGCGCCCTGGAACGGTCTCCATCTCAGCCCTACCTCCCTGTAGGGACCTCCTTCAGTCCCCAAAAGGATGTGTCCCCCTTGTCCCCCATTCCTGGAAGCATCACCCAGTGAGCTGTCTCCATTCTGTCCCTGTCCCACTGGCATGGTGGGCTTTCCCGGGGGGTCAGGAGGCAAGTCCCAGGGCTCCTGTCTTTGGATCACCTCTGCTGCCACCTGTGTGCCCATGAGTGCTCCATACACATGCTCCATCCACACTGGTGATTCTTGTGGCAGACTTTATTTTCTCGGGCTCTGCAGATGGTGACTACAGTCATGAAATTAAAAGACTCTTGCTCCCTGGAAGAAAAACTATGGTAAACCTAGACAGTATATTAAAAAGCAGAGACATTACTTTGCCAACAAAGGTCTGCATAGTCAAAGCTATGGTTTTTCCAGTGGTCATAGATGGATGTGAGAGGTGGACCATAAAGAAAGCTGAGTGCCGAAGAACTGATGCTCTGGAATTGCGGTGTTAGAGAAAACTCTTGAGAGTCCCTTAGGCAGCAAGGAGATCAAACCAGTCAGTTGTAAAGGAAATCAGTCCTGAATATTCATTGGAAGGACTGATGCTGAAGCTGCAGCTCCAATCCTTTGGCCACCTGATGCAAAGAACCAACTCATTAGAAAAGATCCTGATGCTGGGAAAGACTGAAGGCAAAAGGAGAAGGGGATGAAAGAAGATGAGATGGTTGGATGACATCACTGACTCAAAGGATGCGAGTCTGAGCAAACTCAGGGAGATAGTGAAGGACAGGGAAGTCTGGCGTGCTGCAGCCCATGGGGTTGCAGAGTCGGACATGACTGAGTGAACAGCAACAACAGTCTATCGGGTAATGAGCATCAGGGGAGAAAATTCGTTGGTATGATTGTCTTGGTGAAAGGGACAGACCTTCTGTGAGATCCAGACAGCGCTAGACCGTGGTTGCAGAGGGTGAGGACAGGGGCAGAGGCCAGCGTTTACTGGACGTCATGCGTCGCAGGCACATAGTCGTGCCTCACAGGTGCCCATCGCACATCACCGTCCCCTGGCAGCCCAGGGGGCAGGTAGTATGAACTGGGAGAAATACGGACACAAGGTCTCAGGGAGGTGGAATAATAGGCCCCGGGTCACATAGTTGATAGGAGGGTGAGACCGGACTGAAAAGAAATTCTTCCAACTTCTATTAGAGCACGCTTCAAGAGCTATGACCCGAAGTTACTTTTAGAGCTTTTAAAAAGCAAACCGGAACGAGGAGGAATGCGGCTCCCTTCCTATCTATCGTCCGGAAGTGTACCTGCTGTGGGTGAGGGGACGGGAGCCCGGATATCCGCCAACCGCCTTCTGCAATCGTTTAACTCGAGTCTAGGATCTTGAAAGACATAACAAAGCCCATTAGATTGAAATAGGGGCCATTTCCTCTAATACAGTAACTTTCCTTTAAACTTGAATTGAGAAACTAAGTGACTGGGCTATATCCTTTTAATAGCTGCTCAGTGTAAATGCATTTTGAGAGCAAATGTTCCTTCAGAAAAGATCATTTCTAATGTTCTTTCAAATTGTCAATTTGGAGATTGAAGGGGAATGTGATTAGAAGACCAAAATAACAAAGAATTTTGAAACCAGCAAAAACGTTGCCTGCACGAATGTATAATTTAAACTGCCGAAGTGCTCTCACAGATTTGATGCCAAATATACTTAATCAGTAATAATCCTGTCCCTCAAGAAGGCTCCTAATTTGCTTTATTGCCTTTTTAGATTTGTCCCCTTTCATTTTCTAAAATATAATCATAGTTCAGTGACTCCATCTGTGAGCGATTCGGCGATGAATTCTGGGTGGTAATGATGTACAACCAGCGTATAACAATTCCTTAATCACGCTGTTTCCTCTATTGTCGCCTCATTTGAATTCATGGTTTCCAGAAAATTCAATTATATTTGCAATTTCATCAAGAAATTACTCAGATAAATAACTGAGAGAGTAACAGTTCACTTATTTGTCAGGAATGAAGCAAAAGGAAGGGGGTGCAGAGAGAAGAAATGAGAGAAGACAGATTTGGTAAAAAGTAGAATCAAGAAGTTGAGTTTTCCTGAGAGGCCGACAGAAAGGGTGGCAATATGACAGCCGTGGATGCCAGCTTGGCCAGCGACAGAGGTGTGACAGGAAACCGCTAAATGAAGGGGCTTCCCTGGTGGCTCAGATGGTAGAGAATCTGCCTGCGATGCAGGAGACCCAGGTTTGATCCCTGAGTCAGGAAGATCCCCTGGAGAAGGGAATGACTACCCACTTCAGTATTCTTATCTGGAGAATTCTATGGACAGAGAAGCCTGGCAGACTACAGTCAATGGGGTTGCAAAGAGTTGGACATAACTGAGTGATTAATACCTTAACTTTCAACACTTCCTAATTGAAACCTCCTCACAGATCAGGCCTGGCTTACCTTCCCTCTCTGGAGCCATCACCTGCTTTTGCTGCGTTTGTGACACCCTGGCCTTCATTCCAGGTAGAAATTGATGATGGGACATTTGTGACCCCGTTGCCACCTCTGTCATCTGAGTTTCATGTTGGATTTCGGCTGCCACACACCCCCACTGCTTTCTGGTTGCTGTGCAAAGCCTTCCCTCGACCTTAATCTTACCCATCAAGAGTCTCTGAGTTTCCAAGAAGAATATTAGTTATTGTGCGCAAAGCCAACCAGCATCTGTTGGCCTCCTGCCTGTTGGGGCACCTAGCTCATTACCCATCCGCTGTTGGAAGGCCCAGTCGTCACACAGTATGTATTTCATCTGCACTCAGAGCCCACATCTGGTCTAGTCTCAGTCCTAGGAGCTACCAAACACGCCTCCCTCTAGATGCTCCCATGGGAAACAGGGCTGGGGGACAGAAGGAGAGCCACCGTTGTGTCCTCTGTAGTGATAGCACTAGAGGTCTTCACTGTGGTATATGGATTTTTCTAGTTGTGGTACACAGGGGCTTCTACAGGTGTATTGCGCAGGCTCTAGGGTGTGCAGGCTCAGTAGTTGTGGTACATGGACTAACCCTGTTGTGACTTGCAGGCTTAGCTGCCCTGGGGCATGTGGGATCTTAGTTCCCTGACCGGGGATCAAACCCTCATCCCTGCACTGAAAGGCAGATTCTTAACCACTGGAACACCAGGGAAGTCCCCAGAACTAGGTATTTTGGAGGCTGGTCTTACAGACAGTTACCACTAAGCCATGACAACAGCCACCAGCTCAGGTCCTACTCAGGGCAGCTGCTGGGACAGACAATGTGTGCTCTGCGCTCTCCCAGAAGCAGATATACTCACCAATGATAGCCTTCTTTTTTTTTCAGTGAATGTTAGCCGATGTTCTTCCAGGTCACAGACGCCCAGGACAGTAAATCTTCCTTCCTTCTCCCCTCCACATACACAGGGGAGGGGAAGCTGAAGCACCTCTATAGAAAACAATACTCTATTCAAGGTTCTCTACCCTGGCATGCACCTCCTATCAGAGATATTTCTCACTATCAATTAGCTTGCATATCTTTTAAAATTAAGTTTTGAGAAATAAATTGGTGGTGACGGAAAGTGGACGACATCGACACCCTTTACCTGAAGATGTTCAGGGACCCACCCTGGTTGAACAGTGTTGGGGTGGTTGACACGTTGCACTTAGGGGGGATGGCCACCAGGGGCAGCAGTGAGCTGCCTGGGTAACAAGGTGCTCAGGAAAGACTTAGAAAAGGATTGAGGCTGCGCGTGGTGAGTTTAGGGAGAGTTCAGGGAAGAGGGACTTTGCTCTGACTGCATGTTCTCAGGTAGCAAGGGGTCTTTATACATCTTATCTGTACGGTGGAAGTAATGGAGAAGGAAATGGCAACCCACTCCAGTATTCTTGCCTAGGAAATCCCGGGGACAGAGGAGCCTGGCAGGACCTGACTGAGCAGTCAGCTGGCCACAACAACAGCAACGCATGATGATGTTACTGGCAAACAAGCAACAAGCAGTCATTCAGATCAGCCAGAAAGGGGAGACGCTGGTCATTTCTGTGGTTCAGACAAGGTTCTTGCTCTCGTCTGTGTTCATGATTGTGTTTATGGGACATGATTTTGAAGTGGTCGTATCTGTATCTTGCTCCATTCTGGTCAGTGTAGCTTTGCCTGATTTCCATGTTCTGGGAAATCATTTACGCTTAAGAGGTAAACACCAGGACCTGGCCAGGAGTGCCAGGACAACTCCTGCCTATAAGGGTGTTTATCTCTTTCTGAATAATACGCTTCTCCAAGGTTGCTCAGTTGGTAAAGAATCTGCCTGCAATGCAGGAGACCTGGGTTCGATTCCTGGGTTAGGAAGATGCCCTGGAGAAGGAAATGGCAACCCACTCCAGTACTCTTACCTGGAGAATCCCATGGACAGAGGAGCCTGGCAGGCTGCAGTCCGGCGGGGGGGGGGTGGGGGGGTGGGAGGTGGTCACAAGAGTTAGATACGACTTAGCGAGTAATCACCACCAAGGCCATGGATACTTTCTTCATACCTGTGATCTCAGTTATTCCACACATTCCTCTAAATATTATCAAAGAGTGCCAGGACCGTAGGAACACACAAGTCAGCCATAGCTGAGCCTTCCCTGGTCCTGCAGAGGCGACAGTGATAGTGGGGTAGGATGAGTAACCTGCTTGAGGTTCACAAGGATGTTGAGTGAGTGCTAAGTCGCTTCACTCGTGTCCGACTCTTTGCAACCCTAAGGACCATAGCCCACCAGGCTTCTCTGTCCACGGGATTCTCCAGGCAAGAACACTGGAGTGGATTGCCTTGCCCTCCTCCAGGGGATCTTCCCGACCCAGGGATCGAACCTGGGTCCCTCATGTCTCCTGTATTGGCAGGTGGGTTCTTTACCACTAGCACCACCTGGGAAGCCCCTCACAAGGATGTTATTAGCTACAAAATGGGAGGCACACTGCATGGCCAGGAGATTCTTCATGCTAGAGCCAAGACTTAGAGGAGCCTTAAAAACAAATAGGAGTTGATCAGAGAAAGAGAAGGGAGAAAGTGTTCCCTATGGGGGGAACAGCTATGTCAAAGCTGTTGAATTTAGTGGAAGAGGAAAAAGCCTGGATGATAGGCAGGCAGTAGGCCAGGTACAAAAACCTTTCAGAGGAATCCGGGTAGAAATTAGCCTATGGTGAGTGATGGGGAGTCATGGAAGGGTTGTCAGCTGGGAGAGACCTGGTCTGCCATGCTTTGCATGAGATGTCAGAATACCCAGGAGAGAGGAAGACAGGCTTCAGTGCCTGAATTGGGCCTTTGTGAGAGGAGGCCTCCGGTCCCATACAACTGTTTGTCGCTATCAGAGCAGAAGAGGCTGCATGAGGAGGTGAAGCTGAGGGCAGCGTTAGGAGAACTGACCCATGGCTGAGCACGTGGCCCCTCGGCTGGGTCTGACCCCGGCTGATGCACAGTTGGCACTTACTAACCCCAGCACTGCTCCAAGCCCCTTCTGTGGATTGCTGTATTTATCCTCACAGTGACCTGATGGGGTTCTCAATTTTTTTAGTGCTTAGTCATAGGTGATGAAACTGAAGCACCGAGAGGCGGAGCAGTTTGCTCAAGGTCATGCAGCTATTAAGCGCCAGAGCAGAAGTTTCACCCTGAGCAGCGGTGTGTTCAGGGCTTGTGTTCCTTTCCTGCGGGCTCCACTGAGCCTCCCGAGTGCTGGGCTCTGCTCTGGGCTCTTCGCCTGTGGCGGCTCATCTGGACCTCACGAAACTGTGGGCCACAGGTGTGTGCTGCTCTCCAAGGCAAGTCGGGGCCCAGAGTACAGGAAGCCTATTTTTAGGAGTGGAGGAAAGGGCTGGAGGTTTACTAGTTACAGAGAAGCCTTTTGATTAACAAGTGTGCCAGCTTCAAGTCCTAAGCGCCCAGTACAAGGCATGCTGGTTTGACACTAACTCTTGGGAATTCTTATGTATATTTAAACGTATGTGGAAGTGAAGTGAAGGGAAAGTCACCCAGTCGTGTCCGATTCTTTGTGACCCCATGGACTATAGTCCATGGAATTCTTCAAGCCAGAATACTAGAGTGGGTAGCCCTTCCTTTCTTCAGGGGATCTTCCCAACCCAGGGATTGAACTCAGGTCTCCCGCATTGCAGGTGGATTCTTTACCATCTGAGCCACTAAGGAAGCCCAAGAATACTGGAGTGGGTAGGCTATCCCTTCTCCAAGGGATCTTCCCAAACCAGGAATCGAACCAGGGTCTCCTGCATTGCAGGTGGATTCTTTACCAACTGCTGCTGCTAAGTGGCTTCAGTCGTGTCCGACTCTGCGTGACCCCATAGACGGCAGCCCACCAGGCTCCCCCATCTGAAGCATGCACAAAACGACTGACTGCCTATCTTTGTCTTTTGTTTGTTTAAAGTTGTTTTTTTTTTTTTCCTTTTTGATGTGGACCATTTTTTAGAGTCTTTATTGGATTTGTTACAATATTGCTTTTTCCATGTTTTGATGTTTCGACCTCGAGGCGTTCGGGATCTTAGCTCCTAGATCAGGGACAGAACCTCCACTGCCTACTTTGGAAGATGAAAGCTTAACTTCTGGACCACTGGGGAAAGCCCCTGCTTACCTTTGTACTAGATGGCAATAGATTGTGGTGGAGAGAAGGCGGGAGAGAGCTGGATTCTCATTTTTGAGGAAGCCTTCTCATGGAGATGCTGTGATAACATTAACAGTCCAGGCCAGGGAGAATTTTCTGCTTTGAATAAAGGATAAAATGCTGACTCTGCCCTTCCTGCCTGTGCAACCCTCCACAGGTCACTTAAACTCTATGAGCCTCATAGAGTTTCCTCATCTGTGAATCGGGAATAATGATGCTCCCTTGGTGGGTTGTTTCCAAGATTTGAAAGCACTCTTGAAATGTCTGTTAGGGTATGTGGCACCTAATGGATGCTGGGTAAATGACAGGAAGGATTAAAACCAGTCATTTTAAACAGCTCTGTAGATCACAGAAAAGTACAGCTTTATTTCTCTGTGACGAGAGCGGAGGAGGAGTGAGGAACAGGCTTTGAATGGGCCCAGACGAGCTCATGTGCTATTATTTGTTTGCAGTGTCTTTTCATGTGTGGCTTTATATCTTGTCCATTCTTAAAAACTGTTAAAAAGAAACGGATGCTTCATTGGTGATTGTTCTCTTTGGTGGTCAGTGTTCCTCAAGCAACTCTCTCCATTAATGAATCACCATGACAACCTGCCCACTTAAGAGGCTTGCAGCTGGCCCACGCTTCTCCCAGGGAGTATGTGGTCACTCCTCAAGGGCCTGGGGGCTTCCATAACTGGACAGAGGAGGGGGGAGTGCATCTACCTGTAGGACCTAAAATGTGGGCATGAGAGGGCACAGGGTTTGGCACACAGTAGATACAAAAGAAATGCTGGTGGAAGTAAAATGAGATAATGTGATTTGGGAGAGGGGGTTCTGAAACAGGGCAATTGCCCTGAGTCCAAAAATGTAAGGTGCCTCATGATGCTAGGAAGTGATGGTGAGGACTCTACTAAGAATTATCCTGGCCTGGGGTAGTTCTGTTCATTCATTCATTCAACATTCAACATTATTAATAAGCTAGGCACTTATGTAATGAAATACGGTTTCTATCCTTATTATAGCTCACAGAGTAGTTAGGGAAACACCAAAATAGACAAAATCCAGGGGGGCAAGCACTTCTGAGAGGAACATACGGGGTGCTGTGGGAGCCCAGACTCGGGGTGATCTGGGAGCGCTTTTCGGAGGAAGAGTTGTCAAGACTAGGCACGTGGATGGAGTCACGAGTCATGCAGAAGGAAAGAGGGCAGGGATGTAGGTGTCTGCTCCCAGCGGAAGAGATGACATATGCACAAAGAGAGGGAGCGTGATGGCTCCAGAGACTCAAGACCTTCTGTGTCAGCAGGGTCTCATTTGTAAGCAACAAGAATTAAGCCTGGATGACCTAAGCAGGAGGATTAGTTGGCTCACTGAGAAATACCAGGGGGCGTATCAAGAACCCACCTGTCAGTGTAGGAGACTCGAGATGTAGATTTGATCCTGGGGTTGGGAAGACCCCCTGGAGTAGGCAATGGCAATCCACCCCAGTATTCTTGCCTGAAAAATCCTATGGATGGAGGAGCTTCACAGGCTACAGTCCATGGGGTCATGAAGAGTCGGACATGACCGAGACACAAACACACACACACACACACACACACACAGAGTCACTTTGGAGGCTATGTCTCAGAGGTAGCTCCCGATAGAGCATTGATGAACTGGTCCTGGGAAGATATCCACTGCCAACTGGCATCAGTGTGGTGGCTATTTGGCCAGCATCACCGAGGATCAGTTCTGAATGCTGCTCCTGAAAACTACATATGGTGGCTCCTCTGCCACCTCTTTCACAAACACGTTCTACATTCCAGATCCTTCAAGTCATAGCTTTCAGCTCTAACCTTGGGCCATGAGGGCCTGGTTAACCGGGTAGGACATCTGTGTTCACCATAGTTACCAAAGAGGCTGGAGCAGAGGGTATTCGGCGTTCCCAGCTTTATGGAGGTAGTCTCTGCTTTGCATGAGGGTTTTCCAAACACAATGTGGAGGGAAGAGCAACGCTGGGGAACTAACAAGGGAAGCTTTATCGTGGGAGTCTCTGGGCTCACAAAGGTGAGGAAGACATGATTGCCTTCAACCTAATGGAAGTCATAGTCTTCTCCGTAAATAACTCAAGAGACTGGAGAAAGTGCAGGGAGAGAGCAGAGTGGAAACTGGGTAAGGCATAGAATGAGCCAATATCAGGGTTCCAATTTGTAACCTTGGGACTGTGATGTGGTAGGAACCCCTGCGATGCCCCGTGTGAGTAACGCTGACCCTGAACCATTCTGCCCCCAACGTCTGAGTCAGTGGGACAGGACTGAGTAGGACTGTCCTGTTAGGTTTAACAGTCCTTCAAAGACAGGGCTGTCCTCCAAACCCCTGGAGGACATTAACTGAACCCTTAATTAATTCACCATTAATTGAACCCGACAGAAATAAGTTCTATTTTATATTTGTGATGACACGTTGGACTCTGGAACCTGCAGGGCTGCAGCTTCCACCCGAAACAACCATTCAAATCTGGGTGAGTGCCTAGTGAGGGCAGAATAGCTCCCCCAAAGTTCTGGTGAATTTGGGAGGCCCTCTGCCCTCTGAGGATGGGAAAAAGTGCTGGGAGAGGCTGAGAAGGCAAACCTTAGTACCTCAGTAGAACTGGAGCCCCACTTACAAAAGGATGAAGTGTCTTTATTCCAACCTCTCTGGACAGGATTGTTCTGCCCTAGCTCTGTTCTCCAGGACTAGATAAACCAAATCCCTTTAAGTTCTCTATATCTTCACTAGGACCACTGAGCACATCTGTATTTCTTTTTGTCCAAGAAAGTTTTCGTTTCATCTGACTTTTCTCATTTTAGATATAATTTGTGTTATTAGGTGTTTCTGTATTTCTGCTGTTCTTCTGACTTGCTGATGCTTAACAGGTGTCGATGAGAAAGTCCATATTCAACTCGAATTCTTTCAGTGCTAGTAGTCAGTGGAACAATGGTCATCCCCAATATATTCAGGGTTTCCCTGATGGCTCAGAGGTCAAGAATCCACCTGCCAATGCAAGAGATGCAAGTTTGATCCCCGGATCAGGACGATCCCCTGGAGAAGGAAATGGAAACCCACTCCAGTAGTCTTGCCTGGGAAATCCCATAGACAGAGGAGCCTGGCTGACTACAGTCCTTGGGCTGGCAAAGAGTCAGACACGATGAGTGCCTGAGCACACACACACATACACGCACACACACTTGTGAACACAGACTCTAGGGCACACGGGCTTAAGTAGTTGCAGCCCCTGAACTCTAGCGTGTAGATCAATTATAACAGCTGGGTGCACAGGCTTAGTTGCTCCTTGGCATGCGGGATCTTCTTGGCTCGGGGATTGAACTTGTGTCTCCTGCACTGGCAGGTGGATTCTTGACCACCGAGCCCCCCGGGAAGCCCCGCATTTGTGTTGTTTTGAGCCACTGAGTGTTAATTTGTTAGAGAAGCATTAGGCAACAGATACAGTGCTTATTCTCAGGGCTTCACTATCAGGCAAGGAGCCACCAAGAAGATGTTAGAACCAAGACTCTTGAAGGGGATAGAGTTCCGAATAGGGAACAAAAGCTTTATTTGTAGACTTGCTCCTCCTGCTAAACAATGACGGAACTATTTGCAGGGCAGCAGATGCAGAGAATGGACGTGTGGACACGGTGAGGGGAGGGGAGGATGGGATGAACTGGGAGGCTGGAATTGAGATATTGTATATACACCACCACGTGTGAAATAGATGGCTGGCTAGTGGGAAGCTGCTGTACAGCACAAAGAGCTCAGCGTGGTACTCTGGGATGACCTAGGGGCTGGGATGGGGAGTGGGCGGGGAGACAGATATATAATGTAGTTATGAGTGGTTTGCCTTGTTGTGAGGCAGAAACCAACATGATAAGAAAAATACTGACCCCAATTTTGTGTCATGGGATATTCGATTGTTATGGTGATCAGGAGAAGTTAGTATGAGCTGAAAGGAGCCAATTTCATTGTGAAAGGAGATTAATCTTAAAAAGTATACTCTTTTGAATCGGTCCTGAGATTCTGTATCCATTAGCCATCATGAAATCAAAATACCCCTAAGGTTGTCAGCCATCCGGGCTTCTGGTTTCTGTTCTCAAGGGGTCATGTCCCCTGGTGGTGGTAACAGAACAGAGGGGCACTGGAAGACAGCAGTGAGTTAAGGGGGAGCCAGGACTTCTCTGCATCCTGACGGAACGCTGGAGGCGATCAGCAGCCTGGAGGGAGTGCTGAGGCTCCTAATATTAGGGGGCCCCTCTCAGCTTTAGTCCTACAGTCAGATCAGGAGAGAGTGAGACTCAAAAGGTTAAAATAGACCCAATGGGAAAATGCAGAAAACTCTGGAGTAAAGAACCCATTCCTAGGCATTTGATGACAACTGAATTGGTAGGAAATGTGGCTGCTCTAACTGACACCACGAGACTGAAACAGATAATGTTCTTGCCTGTCAAAAATCCACTATTTTCCTTTATGCTAAGAAATATTTTTCCCATTTCCCTTTGAGAAACTATCCCTCTCCTACCTAATCGTTTTGGTTAAGACGGGGTTAAATACAGCCCTTACTCCAGGAGCCTGGAGAAGGGAATGGCAACCCACTCCAGTATTCTTGCCTGGAGAATCCTATGGACAGGGGAGCCTGGTGGGCTACAGTCCATGGAGTCACAAAGAGTCGGACATGACTGAGCGACTGACTCACTCAGGTGGACTTCAAGGAGTGGAAACATCAAATAGGAGATACATCTAAAGAATAAAACTAAATCTGAATCACACCCTTGGTTAATGCAGGAGCACATGTTATGCCTTGGGCCCCTGGAGAAAGGAGACTAAATTCTGTCAGGACCCGGAGGGGGCTCACATGGCTTGTTGTGGGATCCCAGGGGAGGGGTGTGAGGACCCAGCCGGGCCAGCTGGTAGAGTGCCAAGAGTGGGAAACAGAGATCTGGGTGTGCCACAGGCCCTGCCTCACCTGGAGCCTGGGCTAAGCCAGAAGGGAGAGAGGTGGGGTGTGGGACGCCATGACCTGGCAGTCAGGTCAAAGACTAGAGCCCTGAAAACTCACAGCAAGACTTGAGCTCAGAAAGAGAGGACATACTGTCCAATTGCACAGCCAGTGGGGCAGCCAGCTAACTCCAAACCTGGCGCTCTGCACCACCCCACAGCTGTGGGCCTCAGAATCAGATTATTCCAGCCAGTTTTCCAAGCATTATCAAATGAAGCAGAAGGGGAGGAAACCCCAGCTCCCGCCCTCCACTGCCAGTGCAGGCAGCTGCTGGTGGCCTTCACTAGGGCCACTTGCTGGGCTGGCTGCGACAGCCGCTGCTGACTCGGAGCGCGCTCAGGGTGACAAAGAAGAAGCAGGAGCTCTCAGCTCACTTTACACTGCCAGCCTCTCTAGGTCATGCCCTTGCTTGTGGAAGATTGAGCGGGACAGATGGTGGGTGCCAGTTTCCCTGGTCTTGGCGCAAACTTCCTGGGAACCGCACAAATCAAGCCTTCTGTCATTGTTCAAGGGGGGCCACCAACAGTGACCGAGGGGCTGGGTTAGGAGTGAAGGACCTCAGTCGCCTCACCTCAACTCCGCCCTGTCATTTTCTTTAGTCCCCACCAGCACAGCCCGGCCTCGAGGCCTGGGTAATTCAGATGTGAGGAGACGGCTGGAGAAGGGAAGAGAGCAGAGGGCAGTGGAAAGGGAGGGGTTGATAGCTGCTGGTTGGGACCTGGGGGGCCACACACGGCCCTGTGAGAGGAGGAGGCCAGCTGCTCTCCTTAGGAGAGTTCAAGTTCAATCCTAGCTCCGTCTCCTAGGTGTGGCCCTCAGTAAGCTTCTTCCTAGAACCTCAGCCTCTTCATTGTAAAGTGGGAATGATAATAGCTGTCAACTCATAAGGTGGTTGTGTAGATGAATACGTTCTAGCAATTATTTTATAGTCAGCAGCAGGAATCCACTCCAGGACTCCTCCTTGACCCCCTCCCATGTTCCCTTCTGATTCATCTGAGACTGTCCATCAGCTGTCAGATCAGGAAGGGCCGGCCATCCATCCATCTGCTCAACAGTTACTGAGCATTTTCTTCGTGTTCAAGGCTTTGGGAGAGACCACAGTTAGAGAGGGGCGAGCATGCTGCTATCACAGTGGGACTCTTTCCTGGCCATCTAGGTGCTCATGAAATCGATAAGAAAACTGAGGCCCAGAGGGAGGAAGGCTTCTGCCCAGAGTGACAGAGCTATGAGGATGGGACCCATGTACGCACCATGCCTGGGTCTCCAACTCCAAGGGCTAGGCCTGGCAAGACTAGAGGATACAGCAATATTTGCTGAACTGGTGAGTCCATAAATCAATAACTCCCAGTCTGGTGCCCTTTCTATGGCCTGCCCCCAAATAACCGGGTGGTGGATACATGTATGGAGGGAAAAGCGTGAGTACTTTCCCCTATGTGGTCTCTGTTCCCTTCTCCCTCTGTAAAGGCTGGGCTGAGAGAGCTGGAGGGGCTTTGATCTCTATCTTGGGACACTGAATCAGGGGCCGAAGAAACATAATAATGGCGTTCAGAAATGTGGAGCTCGTGGCCAGGCCTGCGCAGCATGTCAGCTGTGTAGAGCTGAGGTGTAAGGGAAATCAGATGCCAAGGAGACAGGCTTTTTTTTTTTTTTTAAAGGAAAAGCAGTTCTCAGGTACTAATACTATTCTTTCAGGATTCAACAAATCATACCCCTAACTTGTGTAGGGCAGGACTAGCCCTCCTTCCAAAAATGTCCACATCCTGATCCCTGGAACCTGTATGTATGGATGCCTGACAACAGGGTATCAAGTTGCAGATGGAATTAAGGTTGCTAAGAAGCTGGCTTCAAGTGGGGAGCTTACCCTGGATTGTCTGAGTGGGCCCAAGTATCCCAAGGGGTCTTGTAAGTGGGAGATGGAGGCAGGGAGAGAGCCAGAGAGACGGCAGTGTGAGGAAGACCTGGTGGCCGTAGCTAGCGTGGAAGGTGGAGGAAGGGGCCACAGGCTGTGGAAAGCAGGCTGGGAGAGTCAAGGCATCACATTCTCCCTCAGCCTTCCAGAAAGAATGCAGCCCTACTGAAGCCTTGTTTTTAGCCCAGTGAGGTCCATTCTCGGTTTCTCACCTCTAGAACCGTGAAACAAGAAATTCACACTGTTTTAAGTCACTACTGTTTTAAGCTCCGGAAGTAGCCTCAGGGCTATTTGGAGAGGGAATTTGAGGTCCTGGTACCCAGAGTGTGGTCCTGATGAGCAAAAGCCCTATGGCCCTTTCTCTCTCCTCCTCTCCTCACTCTGTGGGGAGGGGCATGGCTGGAGGAGGATCAGAGCGGGTCCTCTAAAGCAGGAGGAAATATCAAATCTGATTGAGTCCCGGCCTCCACCCACTCCCGTGGTCTGGGTTCTCCTCTGTCATGTCGAGGATGATGGCATCATTCTATTTACGTCCCTCTGCCACTCCCCAAAAGACGTCCACTCAGAAGGCAACGAGGAAGGCAACAAATGATGGTGTCGGGTTCGTTTGGCAGAAAGGGGACACCATCCTGAGTTCAGGATGATGCATCTTGGGAGTTGCCTGTGGTCCCTGCAGTCAGAGTGCCCAGGGCCAGCGAGATGGGTTTTCCCTGGAGACCCTCATCATGCATAGTGAGCAAAGACCCATCTCTAGTTACCCAGGGCAGAGGCCCACGGTCAGGCTGGATGAACCCCAGAAGGGCAGGTCCCAGGCACTTGCAGAAGAGCCAAGTGCAGCTGAGACTAGAGGAGGGACTTGACCACAGGTACGAACTCATGCTGAGTCCTTACCACGGCTACAGGGCCCCTGAGGATCCTGCCTACCAGTCTCTCTGGCTTCACGGAGGTCCTCAACCACACGGCCTCCCTTCCCCTCCCTGAAAAGACCTCAGAGTCTTTGCAATGCTGTCTCCTCCACAAGGAGCTGCCAGAAAGGGAAAGAGACTAACCGAAAGTCATGGAGCTCCTCAGGGGCCCATCGGGGAGGCGACTCCAGCATCCACCCCGCTGCACGAGCCCGCAGGGGACAAGGCTTAACAAAGGTTCAGGGAATGGATGCCACTTGGAACCAACCACGGTCTCAGCTCTGCTCACTTTCTTCCTCTTGTAGAGCAGCAGCTGTGCTTATGAAAGAAAACGGTGTCAGGCTTCATTCAGTAAAGACCTTCTCATTTTCACCCAAGAACCGAGCACCGTAATGGGTCCCAGGATACAGCCCAGGGGCAGGACCAGAGATGACGTCGTGGCTGCAGACCCCTCCCCTCCTCTGCTTCTCCACCTCTGACCCAAGTTTGTGGCTGGACAGGAACGGAAGTGCAGAGTGCACGCGCAGATACACACACATTCGTAGACAGGGGCACACCTGCGCCTGTCCGTCACAGGCTGGGAGCCCCGCCCAGCACGCTCCCTGGCAGGTGCAGCCTCAGAGTGTCTCTCCCCTCTGGGGGCTCTTTGTTCTAAGCTCCCTGGAGCTGGCCCTGTTATCTGAATCACAAAGCCTCGCTACAAAGGTGCCCTGTTCTCTCTGCTTCCTACCAGAGAGATTTCAGGCAAGGCTGCTGCACATAATTGGCCTCAGATGGGAAACAGTGGCTTCAAGGTCTGCTCCCGCCACTGCAAATGTCCTGCAGCCGTCCAGTCCTGCAGAGACCCTGGGATGGCACCTGGAGAGACGTGCAAACTGAAAACACAGTTTACTTACAGGATGTTCAAGAAGTCCCATTTCCTGCACACCTGAGGCTATAGGCTGAAAGTTACACTGGTCACTCACGCTCAGACTGATTACTGAAGTGGGCAGAGAGGGGCAGGGAAGAGCAAAGGCCCTGGAAGGGGGTGCCCGGACAGGGTGCTGGGCCGGGGCAGATTCTGGGTGAGAGGGGGGGAACGTCTGCAGGTCTAGCCGAAGTGGTGGGAGAGTGTCCTCAGCCACGGGTATCGCTTGATCTTGCTGTCTCCGTGATTGCCACGCCTTAACACCAGATGTCCTGTTAAAGTTCCAGGCACATTTCTAAGCGGTCGAATCTCTGCCCCAACTCGGAGCAAAGCTGTTGCCACCACCCACTCCCACCCGCCGAGTCCCCACTGAGCCCCGATACAGAAAGAATGATTTATAGGAGGTCTCGGGTCCTGGCTGGAGGTGGATGGGGAGAGGACCAGGATGTCTGCTAAGCCCAGTCGCCTGACCCTTGGGTGTTCTGTGCCGCCTGGGGCCGGGGCTTTGCCAGGGACATGCTCTTCTCCTGTCCACTGTCTTAGAGTTCACATTCAGTCCTGCCAACTCTCCTTTGAGGCAGGTACTGCTAATTTCTCCACCTTGGAGGTGAGGCCCAAGGTAACAGCACAGATCTGTGGCTGTGACATGGTTTGAACTCCAACCTCTGTCTTCTTCCTATAATACCACGTTAAGAGGGATCATGGATCAGATTCCGGCCAGGCTTCTACTTCCCTTGCTCAAAGAGGTGAACTCTCTCGAAGGCCAGGGATGGCCTCTGTGCCCTCAGTACAGCAGGCTAACGTGGCCCTTGTTCTGTTGACCTCTCAGCTCTTGGCCACTTCCTCTTCCTCCACCCACTCTCCTCTCTCCTTGACACCACCCTTGGGCTGACTTTTCTCCATTCTCCACTCTCCTCTCCCCGATCCATTCTCTGCCGTTTCCTGCCCTGCTCTGTCCCATAGCCTGTGCCACCAGGCAGGGGTTTTTACTGCACCTCTCTCCCTGTCCAGCTGCAGTGCCAGAGGTGGCTGCATCCCTGAGGTCTCAGCTCCACCCACACTGGGCTTCAGCATCACTGGGCCCCCATCTCCTTGCTCCATCAGGCCCCGGGATGCTAACAACTTCCTCTGTTGCTGGCCCCGGGCACATACATACGGGGGTTTCCCTCAACAGCGCCCAACCCCCCTCAGACTCTCTTTCCTTAGTCTCACTGACTGTGCCGTCTCTTTTCTGCAGGCCCCCCGAACTGGTACAGCACTCTTCCAGCTTCCTTCTACTTCCCAGTTTCCTGCTCTGCCTTCTCTTCAGGCTCACATCCTTTATCTATTAAACACTGATGAGCCTCAAAGGCTGATTCAAGCTGCTCTTCTTCTGTCAATCCATGCCCTCAACCTGGTGATCTCATCTACCCCCTGAGCTGCAATCACCACCCACCCAGATGACTCATTGAGGCCTCTCTCTAGCCTAGGTTTTTCTGAGCTCCAGCCTGGATAATCCAATCCCCTCCTTGATGTTTCCCCTTGACTTTCCCCAAGGCATCTTAGACCCAACATCCCCTAACCTAACCTTCTTTCTTAATGAAGGAGACCACCATTGATGTAGTTGTGCAAGCTGGCGACCCGGAAGTCATCCTTGACCTTGCCTTCCACACCTCTCCCACACCCAATCAATCGCCAAGTTCTGTCCACCTCTCTCTACTCCCACAGACACCTGGTCCAGGCTGTCATCACCTTTTATGTTGTTACTTGATCTACCAACCCCCTGTTGCTTCTCCTCATTCTCTGAGCTGCTCTCTGCAATGTAGCCAAGGAGATCTTTTCACAATGCAAATTGTGTCATACCATCCACTGCCTAGAGTCTTCAACATGGTCTGTCCCTGCCAGCCTCTCCCGTGTCCCGTCCCTCACTTGCCCTTGATGTCTCCCCCTCCAGGAAGCGTGGCCTGCCACCCTCCTACTCTCGGGCACTCTCCCTCCACAGCTGCGTCTGCCTGTGTCTATCCTCACCCTTGCCCTCTTCAATCTGACCTCTGCACCCCTGGCCCTGCCCTTGGCTTCCACTCATCCTAAAGTTCTCAGCACCACAGTCACAGCCCTAAACAGCTGCTCTGATCTCCCTGACCAACGACACTGTACCACTCATTACAGTTTTAGCTTAACACTTGCTTGTATGTTCCATGAATACGTTTCCCCACCTACTATGTCACCCGAGAGGGTTAAGGGCCCATGTGTCTTGGATCCAGCAGTGCCTGCTGTCTGGATCCAGCGGTGCCTGAATTCTTCCTATCTTTGAACTTCCTAATTATGTGAACCATTAAGTTTCTGCATTACTTATGCCAATGCAGATCTGGAGTTTACATCACTTGAACAAAACAGAATCCTCACTGAAATGACGTCTGTGTCCTCTCTGTACCCCATTGTCCCCAGAAGCTTCCCAAGGTCTCCTGGGAAGATGTCAGGAAAGAGCCTCACCTAGAATCACTTCGCTTTGGTTCCACTTTGCCTCTGGTTTGCTGTGTGACCTCAGCACATCCTCTGTTTTCTTATCTGTGAAATAACTGAGCCTCTGCTCTGGGATTCGTGATGTCCTGTGCTTTTTCCACCAGGGCCTTATGACTGTTTTCTACTTAACTATCTGAGCCCATCTGGCCTCCTCTGAACAGCCAGGCAGAGCCCTGGTTGTAAGAAGGAAGGGATGGACCACTCCTTCAGGCTCTAAGATCTGCAGCCCAATCTGCTCTCAGGAGCTCCTAAGCTCCTTGCCTGCTGCCTGCCCCTCCCCCCAATTCCCACCATCCCTGGGGAATAAAACGTGCCACCCCACGATTGAATTGGGCCGGGGCTTGCAAAGCCTGGGGAGGGGTGATGTTGCCCCAAGTCTTAAGGCTTCACCAGGCCTGGTTCTTCTGTCTCCTGAAAATGCTGCAGCTGAGGCCTGGTCAGGTTAAACCAGGCCCGCCAAGGCTAGCTCCGAGGGCCCAGCAAAGAGCTGGGACGCCACTCACACCTTCCCTCTGCAGCATCAGGCAGACGTCCTTATGGAGAGGCAGCAGAAAGTGACAGGGGACAGATGCCAAGCTCAGCCCCTCCCGCTGCCTCTCATCATTCGGGCTCTTCTGACCCATTTCGGGAATGAGCTCTAATGGCAGGTGGTGAGGGGACTTCCTGGAAGGCAGCCTGGGGCCCTGGCACTCAGCCGAGCCTGCACGCTTGTTCCTCACCTGCGTCTGCCTGCCAGTTAGCCTGCTGAGCTTTATAAATGCTGCTATTTGTGGAATTAAAATTCCTTCTTATTTGCATCTGGCAGCATGGCGACAAGGAGCAGGGGAAGGGGTGATGGGGCTAAAGGCTCCTGTTTGGGCCCCGGGCCTAAGGTAGAGATGCTAAATGCCGTGGACCACTGCTGACCATCTGACTCCAGGGACCCAGAGCGTCCACCAAGGCATGGAGGCAGGGAGATAGACTTAGGTGAGGGGAGGAGGCCCAGCACAACCACCCCCTGCAGCCGCCTCAACGGACCTGCGAGTTCTCTGCCTTCCCTCTGTCCTGGACTGCCAGAGACCAAATCACCCCCTCCTTTATCTGAGACCAAGTTTCTAGAAGCAAGACCCTCTGTACTGGAGCTTTATCAAGTAAGCGCTTCCAGGAGAAACCAGCAAACAGCGGGAGAGGAGGGCGAGATGCCGAGCGAGGCTGCTGTCTCAGACTCAACCCCGCAGGGACACAGGGGACCACAGGCGCCCAGGTGGGTGCGGGGGTGGTGCTTCTCATCTCACCACCAGACTGGGTGCTGGGAAAGATGGGAGAGAGCGGTGATGCCAAGCAGGGCCCTGTGGGACTCCTGAGCACCGAGGCCTTTTTGTCCCCTGTTGTTATAGCCAAGACTCCAGCCTCCATGACCTTCTCGCAGTTTCAAGCGGCAGAACGGTTGCTAATCAAAGGAGAAACAGCAATGAAACTACCTCTTACTGGTGTTCAGTCGCTCAGTTATGTCCGACTCTTTGCAACCCCATGGACTGCAGCATGCCAGGCCTCCCCAAGCTTGCTCAAACTCATGGGCGCTGAGTCGGTGATGCCTTCCGACCATCTCATCCTCTGTCGTCCCCTTCTCCTCCCGCCTTCAATCTTTCCAGCATCAGGGTCCTTTCCAATGAGTCGGCTCTTCACACACGTCAAGTGGCCAAAGTAAGGTGAGATCAAAGGACCAGAGAGGCTTTTCAAGACTAGGAGAGGGACTGCCTGAGACCCTGCACACACCCTCACCTTGTCAGGAGCCCCAGCCTTTTGAACTTTTCAGAAGGAAGAATACAAGACTGTTACTGCCTCCATCCTTGCAACATACCCTGCCTAACTCCATAACCTTTCAGGGAGACGGGCACAGTCCTTGAGGTGCTAGTTGCCCCTCTGCCTGGCAAAGCAATAAAGTCACTCTTTCCTTCTCCTCCATAACTCCAGTAGGTGCACAGAGAGGCAAGATTTTGGCAGCAGCAGCACACAGACTCCAGGCTGCACTTCAGGTTCCAGGTGAGTGAGAAAGCAGCGCCAGCAGCCTGGGGACACGTCTCGGAAGGCTGACAGCTCTAGGCTTGGTCTCACGAATGCCAGGGCGGGGGGCAGCCTTGGTCTGTTGCCAAAAAGCAGACCCAGAATTTGAACACACAAATCTCATCGCCTGTGATCAAAGAGGCTGGAAGGAAAAGCCTGGAAATACAGAGGCTGGTGACGGAAAGGACAGCAGAGGCTTCGTGGAGGCACTGAGGCCAGGAGTGCCAGTGGTGTGAAGCTGGACCTCAGAAGGGGCTTCTTTTACTGGCAAGAGGGCAGCTCACTCACTCACTGAGCAGGGGGGCTCCAAAGACTTTGTGCAAAGGCCAGCAATGAGGGAAAATCCAGATGTTTTTAGCTCTGCTTGTGACTCCAGCTGGAGGGGCCATCTCCCTGCCTGCTCACCGTGGATACGTCCAGAGTGGTTGCGGGGCTGGGACAGAGCCCAGCTTGGCGGGCAGGTTCGTTCTGCTCATCCCCCCACACCTCCGGGCTGCACTTTCTGAGGACACCTGGCCTGTGCTGGGCTCCCAGGGACCGGAGTGCCAGGCGTCAGGCTCGCTGTGCTTCCGCGGCAGTTACCTCATCTCTGACCGCTCAGTTAGGGGCCAGCGTAGATTTACAGATGGGTTTTGAGGACAGTGGCTTGCAGACAGAAAACACGTAGCCGAGCTCCTTCCTACCTCGAGGTCTGTGACTTGGCAGTCCCCTCTGCCTGGAACAGGCAGGTAGCGCAGTGATGAAAGAATCCACCTGCCGATGCAAAAGACACAGGAGTCGTGGGTTTGCTCCTGAGTCAGGAGGATCCCCTGGAGGAGGAAGTGGCAGCCCACTCCAGTATTCTTGCCTGGACAGAGGAGCCTGGTGGGCTCCAGTCCATGGGGTCGCCAAGAGTCAGATAGGACTGAACACGCACATTTTTTAACCAGCCTAGTGGGCTTGCTGTCAGACGGCAGCCTTAGAGGATCCTAAGGAGCTGGGTCTCCAACTGATATTCTTTTTGGTCTAGTCTTGGCCTCTGAGGGTGGGAATGAGGCTGATGAGGTTCCCCATCAGGAAGTCTGAGCTGAGACTGCAGGAAACGGGAATACACACATACACAGACACACACAGACACACACAGACACATGCACACACACACACACAGACACACACACACACACACACACACACAGGAACTTGTCAGAAACACACATTCTCAGGCCCACCCCGACCTCCTGAATCAGAAGCCATGGGGTGGGACCCTGCCATCTGGGGTCCAGTGGGCTTTCTCCAGGAGTGCTGAGGCTCCCTCACGACTGGGAACTGCTGAGGAGGATGGGGGCCCTTCCCAGACCTAGCAGCTGTCCTTGTCACCCCACCTGAGGCCAGTCAGCCTTTGATCATCAGGCGGAGCAGGAATCAGCCCTCTGGGAGCAGCCCTCCCACTCTGCCTGTATTGCTGGCATTCTTTACCTGACTCCATTCTCTCCTAGAAATGAGTAGCCTTGAATGGCCACATATTTGCATAATGGCTCTCCTGTCCCTTTGACTAGCCTGGATTAATTATTTTGGAATACCATTTCCCCAATCTGTTTGCTTAGAGCTTTGGTTCTTCACTGCAGGTCTCAGAAGCACTGGGGCAGCTTGTGGAAATGCAGACGCCGGCCACACCCTCTCCTAGCTCCAGAATCCTGTAGTGTAGCTGGACTGATGCACTTTACATACAATTGAGACAAGTCCAAGGTCTTGGTTGACGAAGGTGTGCAGGGGTGGGGGCTGTGGGGGAGGGTGGCACGGGGTGTGTCTAATTAGAGGAAGGGGAGCATGGAGGTGGAAATGGAAGAGAGAGCAGTCACGGACTGGTCCCTGAAGGAGCGTCCTGGGATGGTCTCTGCAGGATGCTGCCTGAAGAACAGCAGTGCTCTTTCCTAAGCACTGTGGGAGGGTCATCTAACGCTCCTGTAGCCTGCAGGATAGGGTGGGGTGGGGGTTCTGTGTCCCATTTCACAGACACTGTGGCTCACCAGGATCACAGCACTCATCCAAGGGTTAGTCGCTCAGTCACGTCTGACTCTTTGCAGCCCCATGGACTGTGGCCCACCAGGTTTCTCTGTCCATGGGATTTCCAAGGCAAGACTGCTAGAGTGGATAGCTGATTCCTCTTCAGGGGATCTTCTCGACCCAGAGATCGAACCCAGGTCTTCTGCACGGCAGGCAGACCCTTCACTGGCTGAGGCTCCCAGGGGAACCCCATACGACTGATCAGCATTAAGCCAAGCCCTGTCCTGTGCCCTGGTCACAGCAAACACCCTCTCCCAACAGCACAAGAGAAGACTACACATGGACACCACCAGATGGCCGGCACCGAAACCTGATGATATTCTTTGCAGCCAAAGATGGAGAAGCTCTCTACAGTCAGCAAAAACAAGACCGGGAGCTGACTGTGGCTCAGATCATGAACTCCTTATTGCCAAATTCAGCCTTAAAGTGAAGAAAGTAGGGAAAACCACTAGACCATTCAGGTATGACCTAAATCAAATCCCTTATGACTATACAGTGGAAGTGAGAAGTAGATTTAAGGGACCAGACCTGATAGAGTGCTTGATGAACTGTGGACAGAGGTTCATGACATTGTACAGCAGATAGGGATCAAGACCATCCCCAAGGAAAAGAAGCACAAAAAAGCCAAATGGCTGTCTGAGGAGGCCTTACAAATAGCTGTGAAAAGTAGAGAAGTGAAAAGCAAACAAGAAAAGGAAAGATATACCCATTTGAATGCAGAGTTCCAAAGAATAGCAAGGAGAGATAAGAAAGCTTTCCTCAGTGATCAGTGGAAAGAAATAGAGGAAAACAACAGAATGGGAAAGACTAGAGATCTCTTCAAGAAAATTAGAGATACTAAGGGAACATTTCATGCAAAGATGGGCTCAATAAAGGACAGAAATGGTCTGGACCTAACAGAAGCAGAAGATATTAAGAGGAGGTGGCAAGAATACACAGAAGAACTGTACAAAAAAGATCTTCATGACCCAGATATTCATGATGGTGTGATCACTCACCTAGAGCCAGACATCCTGGAATGTGAAGTCAAGTGGGTCTTAGGAAGCATCACTAACAACAAAGCTAGTGGAGGTGATGGAATTCCAGTTGAGCTATTTCAAATCCTAGAGGATGATGCTGTGAAAGTGCTGCACTCAATATGCCAGCAAATTTGGAAAACTCAGCAGTGGCCACAGGACTGGAAAAGGTCAGTTTTCATTCCAGTCCCTAAGAAAGGCAATGCCAAAGAATGCTCAAACTACCACACAATTGCACTCATCTCACATGCTAGTAAGGTAATGGTTAAAATTCTCCAAGCCAGACTTCAGCAATACATGAACCATGAACTTCCAGATGTTCAAGCTGAATTTAGAAAAAGCAGAGGAACCAGAGATCAAACTGCCAACATTCTCTGGTTCATTGAAAAAGCAAGAGAGTTCCAGAAAAACATCTATTTCTGCTTTATTGACTATGCTAAAGACTTGGACTGTGTGGATCACAATAAACTGTGGAAAATTCTGACAGAGATGGGAATACCAGACCACCTGACCTGCCTCTTGAGAAACCTATATGCAGGTCAGGAAGCAACAATTAGAACTGGACATGGAACAACAGACTGGTTCCAAATAGAAAAAAGAGTACATCAAGGCTGTATGTTGTCACCCTGCTTATTTAACTTATATGCAGAGTACATTATGAGAAACTCTGGACTGGAAGAAACACAAGCTGGAATCAAGATTGCCAGGAGAAATATCAATAACCTCAGATATGCAGATGATACCATCCTGATGGCTGAACTAAAGAGCCTCTTGATGAAAGTGAAAGAGGAGAGTGAAAAAGTTGGCTTAAAACTCAGCATTCAGAAAACTAAGATCATGGCATCTGGTCCCATCACTCCATGGGAAATAGATGGGGAAACAGTGGAAACAGTGTCAGACTTTATTTTGGGGGCTCCAAAATCACTGCAGTTGGTGCCTGCAGCCATGAACTTAAAGGACTCTTACTCCTTGGAAGGAAAGTTATGACCAACCTAGACATATTAAAAAGCAGAGACATTACTTTGCCAACAAAGGTCCATCCAGTCAAGGCTATGGTTTTTCCAGTGGTCATATATGGATGTGAGAGTTGGACTATAAAGAAAGCTGAGCACCGAAGCATTGATGCTTTTGAACTGTGGTGCTGGAGAAGACTCTTGAGAGTCTCTTGGACTGCAAGGAGATCCAACCAGTCCATCCTAAAGGAAATCGGTTCTGAGTGTTCATTGGAAGGACTGATTTTGAAGCTGAAACTCCAATACTTTGGCCACCTGATGCAAAGAACTGACTCATTGGAAAAGACCCTGATACTGGGAAAGATTGCAGGTGGGAGGAGAAGGGGATGACCGAGGATGAGATGGCTGGATGGCATCACTGACTCGATGGACGTGAGTCTGAGTGAACTCCGGGAGTTGGTGATGGACAGGGAGGCCTGGCGGGCTGCGGTTCATGGGGTCGCAAAGAGTCGGACACGACTGAGCGACTGAACTGGCTGAACTGTCCTGCGCCCAGCCTGTGCCTTCAGCATCCTCTCACACTTCCTCCTCCTGAGAATGTCAAGGATGTAGGTCAGTGAGCTTGCAAAAAATAAAAAATCAGCCCCCTCTACAGACGGAAACAGCTGAAACTCTGAGGGATGAGCTGTTTGACATACAGGCTCCAGGATGCCCTGCCCTGGAAGAAGAGTTCAAAGACTCGTTCCCCAGCTTATAAGTTTGCTGTGAAATTTCTAAACAGGCTAACAGAGAGATTCTGGGGCATTGGGACGAGGGAACCAAGATGTGCCTGGCTTGTGAGGAATGTTTAGAACTTCTCTAGCTTATGGTGACCCACTCCAGTACTCTTGCCTGGAAAATCCCATGGATGGAGGAGCCTGGTGGGCTACAGTCCATGGGGTCGCTGAGAGTCGAACACGACTGAGCGACTTCACTTTCACTTTTCACTTTCATGCATTGGAGAAGGAAATGGCAACCCACTCGTGTTCCTGCCAGGAGAATCCCAGGGACAGGAGAGCCTGGTGGGCTGCCGTCTATGGGGTCGCACAGAGTCGGACTGAAATGACTTAGCAGCAGCTTGCAGGGAAAATCAGAGAGATGTTGGACTTCATAGTTAAACATTGCTGGGAAAAGCCAGGCTGGTGGGCAGGAGCTGCCAGCCTGTGGCCTCTGCTGCCCTCTGGTGGACGTCAGTGGTACTAACCACAGCTGGCCAGGGCCACTTTCCCAGGCTGACCGCCTCAGGCCTGGGCACCAGGGGAGATTGTCTGCGAGCTGACCGTGGCCGGTCTATCTCAACACAGGCCCCGAGCAGCGGTGTTCAAAGTCCTGAGTCCCGGGTCCTGGGCTGCTGCACCTCCTCTCCGCAGGATCTGGCAAAGAACCTCTATGGTGCCCAACCTTCCTGAGCCAGACTTCCTAGGCCCTCCTAAATTTATCCATCCTGGTTTCCTGGGGAGGGGCTTGATAGCACCCTACCCAGGATGCCCTCTGATTTGGCGGTGGGGTAGGGAGCAAAAACCCCAGGAGCCCTCTCATTCTAGCCCTTGGACGATATTAAAAACACCTGACATTAACTGAGCACTGGCTATATTCTAGACACTTTTCTAAATAGAGCAATATCGATATTTTCTCTACATCTTTCTATATCTGGCTATCATCTATTGAGAGAGGCTGGGAAATGATTGTCGAGACAAGCAAGACACGCCTCTGGATGAATGGAGATACAGAGATCACAGGCAAGAGTGTGGTGTCTACAGCCAGAAGTCCACAGTCTCAGCACTGCCCTTGATGAACTGAGTCCCTGGTCAAACCAGCACCCTGCTCTGGGCCTTGAGTTCCTTATCTGTAAAATAATAATAGCATTTCTTTCTCTGAGGATTCTGGAAGATGCTAAATGGAATAATAGGAAGCATTTAGTACATGATGCACAGTAAGACTTCAGCAAAGGCAGGTTTCTCTCCAGCCTTTGAAACTGGACTTAGGCTACCCAGATCTCTGGAGGAGGCAGAGGTGATGATGGGAATGCTGTAGATCACACCTGCTCACAATTACTGAGTACCTCCTATGCTTACCCAATAGCTATGACTGGCTATTGTCAGTGAGTGTACAACTTTTGGCTGCATCTCAATAGCACATACATGAAGCTTTTAAAGACACTGGTACCCAGGTCCTACTGATGTCACTGGACTGGCGCAGGATCAAGTATGTCTCCCAAGTGGTTCAAATTGTGCATCTGGTTTTGAGAGCCCGAGAATACTTCCCTCCCGCCTGCTCTCCCATTTAACAGCGTTCAGATCTCAGCTAGGATTGTTGCTGTCATTGTTTAGTCGCTCAGCCCTGTTTGATTCTTTGCAGCCCCACGCCAGGCCTCCCTGTCCTTCGCTGTCTCCCGGAGTTTGCTCAAATTCATCTCCATTGGGTCAATGATGTCATTCAATCATCTCATCCTCTGCTGCCCCCTTCTCTTCCTGCCCTCAATCTTTCTCAGCATCAGGGTCTTTTCCAGTTAGTTGGCTCTTTGCATTAGATGGCCAAAGTATTTGAGTTTCAGCTTCAGCATCACTCCTTCCAGTGAATATTTAGGGTTGATTTCCTTTACAATTGACTGTTTTGATCTCCTTGCAGTCCAAGGACTCTCAAGAGTCTTCTCCAACACCACAGGTCAAAAACATCAGTTCTTTGGTGCTCAGCCTTGTTTATGGTCCAACTCTCACGTATGTACATGCTTACTGGAAAAACCACAGCTTTCACTAGACGGACCTTTGTCAGCAAAGTAATGTCTCAGCTTTTTAACATGCTGTTTAGGTTCATCGCAGCTTTCTTTCCAAGGAGCAAGTGTCTTTTAATTTCATGGCTGCAGTCACCATCTGCAGTGATTCTGGAGCCCAAAAAGAAAACGTCTGTCACTGTTTCCAGTTTCCCCATCTATTTGCCATGTAGTGATGGGACCAGATGCCATGATCTTAGTGTTTTGAATGTTGAGTTTTAAGCCAGCCTTTTCACTCTCCTCTTTCACTTTCATCAAGAGGCTCTTCAGTACCTCTTTGCTTTCTGCCATAAGGGCGGTGTCATCTGCATACCTGAGGTTATTGATATTTCTCCCGGCAATATTGATTCCAGCTTGTGCTTCATCTAACCCGGCATTTCACAGCTTGGATATCACCTCTTTAAAGACCTGTCCCCTGACCACCAAGACCAGGCCCATTTTTTGTGGGGGGTGGTTCTATACCATCGTAAATCCCTATTCCTTTCCTTCAGAGAGAATTTACCTCATTTGTACTTATTAATGTGGCCATTTCAACATCTATCTCCTTCCCTAGGTAGTTTTCCCAACTGTAAAATGGAGAGATTAATGTCCGCCTCACAGGATTCTTGCAAAAAAGCAGGTAAAGAGCTTGGTGGTCTTCCAGGTAGTCCCTGTGAAGCCCAGGAGTCCCTTGGGGGCAACACATTGTCATCTTCAAATGTCCTAAAATGAACACTTGCCAGCTTCCAAGCACGGACCTGGCACAGTCTCTCTGGATTTGGCCACAAAGCGGTCCTCATGTCGTCTGAACTTCCCTGATGATACATCCTCATAATCAGAGCTGCTACACTGTGAAACTCCATAAATGACTGAGCCCTCCACTGCCAGTTCTGAGCTAGTATTCTTATTTTATGTTCCCAGTTGGTCTGTCTGTTTAATTATCAGATGATTTGCTCAACAAATATTTAAATAAGGCCCAGTTAGGTGGCAGGCACCATTCCAATGCTTTACACATATCTCATGTAAGCAGTTTTGCTAGTTAAATAAAGCCAGTCCTCCTGTCGCTGGTTAAAACCTAAAAAAAATGTCTGCTGGGACAGGCGTTGATATAAATGAATATAGGGAGGGTTTTTTTTGGGGGGGGGATTAGAGGGAAAGGGGTAGGGAAGATGGTCCTTTGGGTACTGGAAGCTCAGGCCTTATTGAAGGGCCCTGCTCTTCAATCCCACCTAATCATTTCTACACAAGTCCAGAACTGCCAGATTGTCCTACTTTTAAAGAGAAAGTATTGATAGCAGACTGCATTTTTTCTATGAAGATCTCAGCTTTTAGAAAACGGCTCAATTTGAAAAAAATAAAACAAAACACTTGAGATGGAACAAAACTCAGCTATGAGATGTGATCTGGCCTGGAACAGCCTGGAGCCCCTGAGAAGGGAGTGTGGGATGTTCTGGACTGCAGCCCGGTGCCGGAGCGGGAGGAAGCTTTGGGGAAAGGGAGAGAAAACATGAGACTCCGTCCTCACGTCCAGAAATGTATGGGGTCTGTGGGTTCTGCCAGGCCTTGGTGGATGTGATGGTTAGTTGCAAGTGTGGCCTTGACTGAGATGAGAGATGCCCAGGAACCCGGGAAAGCATCATCTTTGGGTATGTCCGTGAGGGTGTGCCCAGAGGAGGTTGGACTGGGGATTTCACCAGTGTGCGTGGGTATTATCCCATCCCCTAAGTGCCTGAATAGGCAAAAAGGTGAAAGCAGGGTGAGTTTGCTCTCTCTGCTTCCCCTTCCCCCCAGCCATGCTTCAGTGCGTGTGTATCTTAGTTCCCCAACCCGGGATCAGGGGGTCCTAATCACGGGACCACCAGGGAAATCCCTTGCTCCCTCTGCTTAAGCTGGAATATCTATCTATCTTTTCCTGCCTTTGGACATTAGTACTCTTGGTTCTTGGGCTTTCAGAGTCAGACTGAAACTAACCCCACTGACCCCTTGATTCTAGGACCTTAGGACTCAGGTTGAATCACAGCACCAGCTTCCCTGGTTCTCCAGCTTAAGGATGGCAGCTCGTGGGTCTTCTTGGCCTCCATGATCACGTGAGCCAATTTCTAGGATGAATCTCTTGTATCCCTCTCTCTATATCCTATTGGTTCCTTATCTCTGGAGAATCCTGACCAACCTAGCAGGAGGGCCTGGCTCCCTATGGACCAGGTTCAGGGAGCCCAGTTTCAGCAAAGACTTGGTGCCTCATGGACCCCAAATACCAGTGCCTCAGACTTTCAGGGCCCCTGGGGGTTTGGAGTGGAGCCCTTTTTTTGCTTTTCCAGCCCCATCTAAACTCTCCCAGATTCTTTCCAGAAGAAGGGGAGTGCAAATAAAGGGAGAGGAGGTTCCACACCTGCCCAGAAGCTGGGACTTTCAAGCACAAATAACAAACAAATGCAGAAATGGATGACAAGCAGATGGGCTATCCTTTCTCCCACTGTGGATTGTGAGGACCAGATTCAATTTGAGTACGCTCCTCACTCGCTCAGCAAACAGTCAAGGAGTAAATGGAGAGGCAGCAGTGAGTGAGCAGCAAGGCCGGCTGGTCTCTGTCGAGCTTGTAAACTTTAATGCTCTCTTCGATACACAACCCGATTGTCTGTAAAACGAGGCCGCTTTCAGTGGCTCCCTTAATTGGAACCAGTTTCTCTAACTCAGAGGCAAGAGGCTGAAGGCACTTGGTCAGCATCTACTGATGGAGCAGATGACAGGGAAGCTGTGCTGTAGGAGTGGGTTGCGGGACACTTTTCCTCCCCTCCACCAGGGGGTCAGGATCCTACCTGGATGTTCTCAGCTGCAGGAGGAAGATGGTCAGTGAGCAAATCCTGAGAACCAGGGGGCAGCTGGCCCCCTTCCTGTGGGGACTAGTGAAGGGGTCGGTTAAAGCAAGGGCTGTGAAGCAATAATAACAGCTACAACAGGAGCAACTGCACCACCAGCTACAGCTACTATTTCTGGGTCACTTTTCATTAAGCAGGAAAGTGCGCTTCATGTCACAAATTCCCCACAACAACTCTTTTCAAGCTCCACCATTCCCTGGTTCCCGACAGGAGGATGGTGCTCCCAGGGTGAGCTCTGGCTCTTGGCTGAGCACGTGACTTAGGCACAGGATTACAATGGGGCTTCCCTGATAGGCCTTTATGGTCCTGGGGTGAAAGTGTTTGGAAAGCCACGAAGCACCAAATAATGCTGTGTTGTGTTAGCTGCACGGGATATGATAGATGCCAGGAAGGCAACAATGTAATAATCTTCAGGAGGAATAGCGCCAGAGAGAGGCCAAATGAACTGGGCTTCGAGGGATGTGTAGGAGTTTGCCAACTGGAGGGAGAGGGAAAGGGATGTTGGGCAAGTAGAACAACTTGAACAAAAATCACAGAAGCATCGGGGGAATAATAATCGCCTCCATGTGCTCTTACCTATGCTATAAGAACATGTGTATTGGAGGGAGAAGAATAAGGAAGAGAGATTAGTCTGGAGTTGGACTGTGACCAACCTCTGTCCAGCTGTGTGTTTTAAAATGTTCCTCCTGCTGGCTGGTGTGGAGTATGGGCTGCTGAAGAAAGGTGCACGAGGTAGGACCCGAAAAGGAGGGAAGTTGCCAGGAAACCACCCTGGGATCAACAGACGGCACTTCCTAACGCTTCAAGCTGCCACAGGATGGGAAAGGGTGGCGTCCAGAACACCAAGCTCCTCCTCAGCGGAGGGGCCCAGGCAGAGGGCAGTCCTGAGATGCCATAATTGAGTGGATGATGTGAGAAGGACCTCTGCGGCTCAGGTACAGCAGAAAGGACCCCTCAGGCATCCTTCCCCACCGCTCCTGCCTTGTTGCCTGAGCCCCTTGGGCCAGTCCCTGCCCCCTTGATGGCACAGTCTAGCTCCCACGGCGGAGAAGGCAATGGCATCCCACTCCAGTACTCTTGCCTGGATAATCCCATGGATGAAGGAGCCTGGTAGGCTGCAGTCCATGGGGTCGCTAAGAGTCGGGCATGACTGAGCGACTTCACTTTCACTTTTCACTTTCATGCATTGGAGAAGGAAATGGCAACCCACTCCAGTGTTCTTGCCTGGAGAATCCCAGGGACGGGGGAGCCTGGTGGGCTGCCGTCTATGGGGTCACACAGAGTTGGCTACGACTGAAGTGACTTAGCAGCAGCAGCTCCCACGGTGGTGCCAGCAATCCCCTTCCCCCAAATCACTTTCCCACACCCTTAGCAGGGGCATAGGAACAAAGTCTGATGAAGCGGAAACTAAGAAGAGAAAATATTGGGTTGGTCAAAAAGGTGGTTCCATAAGATAGTATGGAAAAACCCAAATGAACTTTTTGGCCAACCCGATCCTTTCCTCCCCATATTTAGGGGGCGAAGTTGACGTTGGCGAGGTGGAGACCCGGTGGACTCGCACAGAGGGAGCCTCTTGCATCCCTGTCTGCCCTGGCCGGGAACTCAGGGGGCTTGGTTCCATGGTCCTGAGCCGGGCAGGCCTTTCCTTCCAGATGCCACGGGGTAGGCCGTGCTGGATTGGGGCCAGGCCTCACCAGGTACAGGCTGTGTGAGCCTGAGAAGTCCCTGCCCCTCGGCGCCTTTCTTGAAACTGGGGAAAGAGAACGCCCACTGACCTCATGAGGCAGTGGAGAGGATTCACTGAGGAGGTTGCTGCTAATAGTCCTCACTTCCAGGCTCAGGAAGAGGGCGGCCATGAGCCCCTAGCGCCTGGCCTGGGGGCTCTCCCAGCCTTGGGAGGCTGCAGAAGGGGTTCAGAGTGCAGGGGTCCTGGCTTCCAGTCCTAATGGCCCAGAAATATGTGTCCTGGAGTGACTCTCAGCCCCTCAGTAAGGACATAGCCTTGGGGAGAAAGGCGTTTTGCTTCCTCTTTGCAGGTAAACCCAGGGAAACTGTGGGGAACCACTGCCTGCCGCCACCCACCTCTGCAGCAGGAGGCTTGGGACCCGTGGACCGCAGTCAGCTGTCACCTTCCTCCTCTCCCCGTGGAGGAGGCCCCACCATCCCTACAAGGCTGCAGATGGGATGGCTTCTTTCCAGGTTCCTCCTCCCAGGGTCAAATCATTGCTTTCTTTTATGCTTGGCTGGCTGCTGGGAGAGACCAGCTCTCAGCTCAATCCTCTTCCCACCCTGCTGGGAGCCCGAGAGAAGACGCCCCCCACAAGCTCTCTCTTGGTTCCTGCAGTGGAAATGCAGACCGTGTGTGAAATGTTTGTTTGGGTAAGTCAGGCGGTGCTAACCTGAACTGCCATTTATTGAGGGTATGTGTGTGCAGATGGTGTGTTAAAAACCATGTGTGTACATTTCCCTCCGTGCACAGGACGCCTCCAGGGCTAGATGCAATTCATAGCTCCATTTTACAGATTAGTAAAACTGAGCCTCAGGGGGGTAACTGACTTCGCTGTGTTCCAGCGTCAACTCCTCACAGTAGGCAAAACAAAAGAAGATGAGACTCACTAATTGAACTGGAAAATCAAACAAATAGAACACATGTGTTATTAACAGAGTTTTTCAGGGCAGAACAGCCCCCTCACTGGCTGGTGTGTGTGCTGGGGTGGGCGGTGCGGATAGCGGCTTTTCATTCACAAGACATTAACAGACCCCTGGTCAAGCATGCTAGGCCCTGAGGATGAAGAGACCGGAAACAAACAGAACAGTCCTGACTCTGGGAGAGTTCTGCGTCAGAGTCAGTGCGAGAAAGAGCAACCCCCTGGATGGTTTATGGAGGAAAGGACTTACTGAAAGGAAACAAGGTACCGTGAAGTTACCTAAATTTGATCTCTGGGTTGGGAAATCCCCTGGAGAAGGGAATGTTTACCCACTCCAGGATTCTTGCCTGGTGAATTCCATGGATGGAGGAGGCTGGCGAGCTACACAGTCCAAGGGGTCACAAAGAGTCAGACACAGCTGAGCGACTAACACACTTGAAGTTACTAGAGGGGCTGGAGAAGTGACCTCCGGGGTTGACCTGCAGAACACTGCAGAACTGAGCAGTCAGGGGCCGCGCTGGGACTGCCACTGCCAGCAGGAGCATGCTGCTGGTGCCGCGACTCAGGCACCAGGATGCTGCCGCCGCCACAGGCAGCAGAGCCACTTCCCCTGGTCACCAAGAAGCTCCAGGACGGACAGCAGAACAGAGCCATGGCGCACCTGTGTCTCCAGGACCTCGTCTGTTGGCAGAAGGCTGACAAAAGGAGTGGGAAGACAGCTTCTACCTTCCAAACCTTGTCTGAGGATATCTGACTGACATCCAGAGCTCCAGTACCAAGAGGTGTGGGCTCGTTGTGCAGCCTCCCCTGTAGAGGCAGGACACTTGCAGGAGGAAGGATAGAGTTTAAACCAATTTGGGGGCCATGGCTGAGTTTTTCTCCAGCCAGAATGGGGTGTCGGAAGCCTTACCAGCACCAGCAAGCCCTCCTGTTCTATTTTCTCTTTAGACTCAGCCTACAGACAAGGCAAAAAAATGCAAAAAGGCAAAATGGTTGTCTGAGGAGGCCTTACAAATAGCTGAGGAAAGAAGAGAAGTGAAAAGCAAAGGAGAAAAGGAAAGATATACCTATTTGAATGCAGAGTTCCAAAGAATAGCAAGGAGAGATAAGAAAGCCTTCCTCAGCAAAATACAGGAAAACAATAGAATGGGAAAGACTAGAGATGTCTTAAAGAAAATTAGAGATACAAAGGGAACATTTCATGCAAAGATGGGCTCAATAAAGGACAGAAATGGTATGGACCTAACAGAAGCAGAAGATATTAAGAAGAGGTGGCAAGAATACACAGAAGAACTGTACAAAAAAGATCTTCATGACCCAGATAATCACGATGGTGTGATCACTCACCTAGAGCTAGACATCCTGGAATGTGAAGTCAAGTGGGCCTTAGGAAGCATCACTACGAACAAAACTAGTGGAAGTGATGGAATTCCAGTTGAGCTATTTCAAATCCTGAAAGATGATGCTGTGAAAGTGCTGCACTCAATATGCCAGCAAAGTTGGAAAACTCAGTATGGGTCACAGGACAGGAAAATGTCAGTTTCATTCCAATCCATAAGAAAGGCAATGCTAAAGAATGCTCAAGCTGCCTTGCAATTGCACTCATCTCACATGCTAGTAAAGTAATGCTCAAAATTCTCCAAGCCAGGCTTCAACAGTACATGAACCATGAACTTCCAGATGTTCAAGCTGAATTTAGAAAAGGCAGAGCAACCAGAGATCAAATTGCCAACATCCATTGGATCATCCAGAAAGCAAGAGAGTTCCAGAAAAACACCAGCTTTATTGACTATGCCAAACCATTTGACTGTGTGGATCACAACAAACTGTGGAAAATTCTTCAAGAGCTGGGCATACCAGACCACCTGACCTGCCTCTTGAGAAACCTATATGCAGGTCAGGAAGCAACAATTAGAACTGGACACGGAACAACAGACTGGTTCCAAATTGGGAAAGGAGTACGTCAAGGCTGTATATTGTCAGCCTGCTTGTTTAGCGTATATGCAGAATACATCATGAGAAAGGCTGGACTGGATGAAGCACAAGCTGGAATCAAGATTGCTGGAAGAAATATCAATAACCTCAGACATGTAGATGACACCACCCTTATGGCAGAAAGCAAAGAGGAATTGAAGAGCCTCTTGATGAAAGTGAAAGAGGAGAGCGAAAAAGCTGGCTTAAAGCTCAACATTCAAAAAATTAAGATCATGGCATCTGGTCCCATCGCTCCATGGCTAATAAATGGGGAAACAGTATAAACAGTGTCAGACTTTATCTTTTGGGGCTCCAAAATCACTGCAGATGGTGACTACAGGCATGAAATTAAAAGACACTTGCTCCTTGGAAGAAAAGCTGCGACGAACCTAAACAGCCTGTTAAAAAGCTGAGACGGAGGGGCGGTCCTAAGATGGCGGAGGAATAGGACGGGGAAGCCACTTTCTCCCTCACCAGTTCATCAAAAGAACATTTCAACACTGAGCAAACTTCACAAAACAACTTCTGAATGCTGGCAGAGGACATCAGGCACCCAGAAAAGCAGATCATTGCCTTCAAAGACAGGTAGGAAAAAATATAAAAGACGGGAAAAAGAGACAAAAGAGGTAGGGAGGGAGCTCCGTCCCAGGAAGGGAGTCTTAAAAAGAGAGAAGTTTCCAAACACCAGGAAACACTCTCGCTGCCGAGTCTGTGGCGAGCCTTGGAAGCACAGAGGGCAACATAACAGGGAGGAAAAATAAATAAATAATTAAAACCCACAGATTACGAGCCCAACAGTAACTCCCCCAGCGGAGAAGCAGCACAGACGCCTGCATCCACCACTATCAAGCAGGGGCTGGGCAGGGAGGCATGGGCTGCAGTGCTTTTTAAGAATCAAGCCGGAATGCCCCGCGCATAACCAGAGCGAACTAACTTGGGCTAGCAAACCAGACTGTGGGATAGCTACCACGCGAAAAGCTCTAACATAAGACACCGCCATGACTGCGCACAGAACAAAGGACGGAACAGAATTAGCCGGCTGCAGACCATCCCCCACCGGTGACAGGCAGCCAGAGCCGGAAGGGCCGGAAGGGGGCAATCGCAGCCCCCGGAGAAACTTCCAAACTGCAAGCAGGCTTCTTTGCTAACTAAGACTCCTTGGGGTTCTGGACAGTCACCATCTGCCTAAGAAGGGGCGCCAGTTGTACACCCAGAAAACTGAGCAGCAGGGACGGGAAAGGTGATAAGTCGCAGCGACCGCGCTCGCTGAACACCTGACCTGGGAAGGGCACAAAACGCAGGCCCCACCGAGTCTGCGCCTCTGAGGACTACGTGAGTGCCTGAGCCTGAGCGGCTTGGACCGGGGAGGTGCATGCAGCCCAGGGCTGGGCTCAGATGCTTCCCGAGGAGCAACCTAGAGCCTGAGCAGTTGAGGGGCACGCCCAGCGTGGCTGAGACACTACGAGCACACACCAGTGTTCTTTGTTTGCAGCATCCCTCCCTCCCCACAGCGCAACTGAACAAGTGAGCCTAAAAAAAAAAAAAGTGTCCACCACCATCCCCCTTGTGTCAGGGCAGAAAACAGACACTGAAGAGACCAGCAAACAGAAGAAGATAAAACAGAGGGAACCACCTTGAAAGTATAGATCTTAAGAAATATAAGCCAGACGAAGGAACTATCCAAAAATGAACTGACCCCACACTGCCCACAACAACAACAGAGAAAGTGCCAGATATACCTTTAATATTTTTTATGATCATTCTTTTTTTTGTTCTGGTTTTTTCTTTTCTTTTTATTTTAACATTTTTTAATTTGTAAGTTCTTAAAGCAAATGCCATATATATATATATATTTTGTGTGTGTGTGTGTGTGTGTGGTTGTTGTTTTCTTAAAATAATTCTTGTGACTTTTTTTTTCTTTTTTCTTCTTCTTTTCTTTAATATTGTATTTTTGAAAATCCAACCTCTACTCTAGATTTTTAATCTTTGCTTTTTGGTGTTTGTTATCAATTTTGTACCTTTAAAACCCCAATCTTCAGTACCCATTTTTACTTGAGAGTGAGATTACTAGCTTGAACACTCTCTCCTCCTTTGGACTCTCCTTTTTATCCACTAGGTTGCCGCTGTCTCCTCCTTCCCCCTTCTCTTCTCTACCCAACTCCATGAATCTCTGTGTGTTCCAGACAGTGGAGAACACTTAGGGAACTGTTTACTGGCTGGATCTTTTTCTCTCCTTTTCATTTCCCTCTTTCATCCTCCTGGCCACCTCTGTCTCCTTCCTCCCTCTCCTCTTCCCTGTATAACTCCGTGAACATCTCTGAGCGGTCCAGACAGTGGAGCGCACATAAGGAAGTGATTACTGCCTAGCTCGTTCTCTCCTCTTCTGATCCCACCTCATCTCATTCCAGTCACCTCTAACTCCCCCCTCCCTCTTCTCTTCTCCATGTAACTCAGTGAACCTCTCTGGGTGTCCCTCAATGTGGAGAAACTTTTCATCTCTAACCTAGATGTTTTATCATTGGTGCTGTATAGATGGGGAAGTCTTGAGGCTACTGTAAAAATAAAACTGAAAACCAGAAGCAGGAGGCTTAAGTCCAAATCCTGAGAACATCAGAGAACTCCTGACTCCGGGGAACATTAATCGATAGGAGCTCATCAAACGCCTCGATACCTACACTGAAACCAAGCACCACCCAAGGGCCAACAAGTCCAGAGCAAGACATACCACACAAATTCTCCAGCAATACAGGAACACACCCCTAAGCTTCAACATACAGGCAGCTCAAGTTACTCCAAAACAATTGACATCTCATAAATCATTACCAGACACTTCATTGCACTCCAGAGAGAATAAATCCAGCTCCAGCCACCAGAACTCCGACACAAGCTTCCCTAACCAAGAAACCTTGACAAGCCCCTGATACAACCCCACCCACAGTGAGGAAACTCCATAATAAAGAGAACTCCACAAACTACCAGAATACAGAAAGGCCACCCCAAACGCAGTAATATATCCAAGATGAAGAGACAGAAGAATACCCAGCAGGTAAAGGAACAGGAGAAATGCCCACCAAACCAAACAAAAGAGGAAGAGATAGGGAATCTACCTGATAAAGAATTCCAAATAATGATAGTGAAAATGATCCAAAATCTTGAAATCAAAATGGAATCACAGATAAATTGTCTGGAGACAAGGATTGAGAAGATGCAAGAAAGGTTTAACAAGGACCTAGAAGAAATAAAAAAGAGTCAATATATAATGAATAATGCAATAAATGAGATCATAAACACTCTGGAGGCAACAAATAGTAGAATAACAGAGGCAGAAGATAGGATTAGTGAAATAGAAGATAGAATGGTAGAAATAAGTGAATCAGAGAGGAAAAAAGAAAAATGAATTAAAAGAAATGAGGACAATCTCAGAGACCTCCAGGACAATATGAAATGCTCCAACATCTGAATTATAGGAATCCCAGAAGAAGAAGACAAAAAGAAGGACCATGAGAAAATACTTGAGAAGATAATAGTTGAAAACTTCCCTAAAATGGGGAAGGAAATAATCACCCAAGTCCAAGTAACCCAGAGAGTCCCAAACAGGATAAACCCAAGGCGAAACACCCCAAGACACACATTAATCAAATTAACAAAGATCAAACATAAAGAACAAATATTAAAAGCAGCAAGGGAAAAACAACAAATAACACACAAGGGGATTCCCATAAGGATACCAGCTGATCTTTCAATAGAAACTCTTCAGGCCAGGAGGGAATGGCAAGACATACTTAAAGTGATGAAAGAAAATAACCTACAGCCCAGATTACTGTACCCAGCAAGGATCTCATTCAAATATGAAGGAGAAATCAAAAGCTTTACAGACAAGCAAAACCTGAAAGAATTCAGCACCACCAAACCAGCTCTTCAACAAATTCTAAAGGATATTCTCTAGACAGGAAACACAAAAAGGGTGTATAAACCTGAACCCAAAACAATGAAGTAAATGGCAACGGGATCATACTTCTCAATAATTACCTTAAACGTAAATGGGTTGAATGCCCCAACCAAAAGACAAGGCTGGCTGAATGGATACAAAAACAAGACCCCTATATATGTTGTCTACAAGAGACTCACCTCAAAACAAGAGACACATACAGACTGAAAGTGAAGGGCTGGAAAAAGATATTCCATGCAAATAGAGACCAAAAGAAAGCAGGAGTAGCAATACTCATATCAGATAAAATAGACTTTAAAACAAAGGCTATGAAAAGAGACAAAGAAGGCCACTACATAATGATCAAAGGATCAATCCAAGAAGAAGATATAACAGTTATAAATATATATGCACCCAACATAGGAGCACCACAATATGTAAGACAAATGCTAACAAGTATGAAAGGGGAAATTAACAATAACACAATAATAGTGGGAGACTTTAATACCCCACTCACACCTATGGACAGATCAACTAAACATAAAATTAACAAACACAAACTTTAAATGATACAATAGACCAGTTGGACCTAATTGATATCTATAGGACATTTCACCCTAAAACAATGAATTTCACCTTTTTCTCAAGTGCTTACGGAACCTTCTCCAGGATAGATCACATCCTGGGCCATAAATCTAGCCTTGATAAATTCAAAAAAATTGAAATCATTCCAAGCATCTTTTCTGGCCATAATGCATTAAGATTAGATCTCAATTACAGGAGAAAAACTATTAAAAATTCCAACATATGGAGGCTGAACAACACGCTTCTGAATACCCAACAAATCACAGAAGAAATAAAAACATAAATCAAAATATGCATAGAAATGAATGAAAATGAAAACACAACAACCCAAAACCTGTGGGACACTATAAAAGCAGTGCTTAGGGTAAAGTTCATAGCAATATAGGCATACCTCAAGAAAGAAGAAAAAAGTCAAATAACCTAACTCTACACCTAAAGCAACTAGAAAAGGAAGAAATGGAGAACCCCAGGGTTAGTAGAAGGAAAAAAATCTTAAAAATTAGGGCAGAAATAAATGCAAAAGAAACAAAAGAGACCATAGCAAAAATCAACAAAGCCAAAAGCTGGTTCTTTGAAAGGTTAAATAAAATTGACAAACCATTAGCCAGACTCATTAAGAAAGAAAGGGAGAAAAATCAAATCAGTAAAATTAGAAATGAAAATGGAGAGATCACAACAGACAACACAGAAATACAAAGGATCATAAGAGACTACTATCAGCAATTATATGCCAATAAAATGGACAATGTGGAAGAAATGGACAAACTCTTAGAAAAGTACAACTTTACAAAACTGAATCAGGAAGAAATAGAAAATCTTAACAGACCCATCACAAGCATGGAAATTGAAACTGTAATCAGAAATCTTCCAGCAAACAAAAGCCCATGTTCAGACGGCTTCACAGCTGAATTCTACCCAAAATTTCGAGAAGAGCTAACACCTATCTTACTCAAACTCTTCCAGAAAATTGCAGAGGAAGGTAAACTTCCAAACTCATTCTATGAGGCCACCATCACCCTAATACCAAAACCTGACAAAGATGCCACAAGAAAAGAAAACTACAGGCCGATATCACTGATGAACATAGATGCAAAAATCCTTAACAAAATTCTAGCAATCAGAATCCAGCAACACATTAAAAAGATCATACACCATGACCACATGGGCTTTATTCCAGGGATGCAAGGATTCTTCAATATCTGCAAATCAATCAATGTAATTCACCACATTAACAAATTGAAAAATTAAGCCATATGATTATCTCAATAGATGCAGAAACAGCCTTTGACAAAATTCAACATCCATTTATGATTAAAAACTCTCCAGAAGCAGGAATAGAAGGAACATACCTCAACATAATAAAAGCTATATATGACAAACCCACAGCAAACATTATCCTCAATGGTGAAAAATTGAAAGCATTTCCCCTAAAGTCAGGAACAAGACACTTTCACTGCTACTGTTCAACATAGTTCTGGAAGTTTTGGCCACAGCAATCAGAGCAGAAAAAGAAATAAAAGGAATCCAAATTGGAAAAGAAGTAAAACTCTCACTGTTTGCAAATGACATGATCCTCTACATAGAAGACCCTAAAGATTCCACCAGAAAATTACTAGAGCTAATCAATGAATATAGTAAAGTTGCAGGATATAAAATCAACACACAGAAATCCCTTGCATACCTATACACTAATAATGAGAAAGTAGAAAAAGAAATTAAGGAAACAATTCCACTCACCATTGCAATGAAAAGTATAAAATATTTGGGAATATATCTACCTAAAGAAATGAAAGACCTATATATAGAAAACTATAAAACACTGATGAAAGAAATCAAAGAGGACACTAATAGATGGAGAAATATACCATGTTCATGGATCAGAAGACTCAATATAGTGAAAATGAGTATACTACCCAAAGCAATCTACAGATTCAATGCAATCCCTATCAAGCTACCAGCGGTATTTTTCACAGAGCTAGAACAACTAATTTCACAATTTGTATGGAAATACAAAAAAAAAACCTCAAATAGCCAAAGCAATCTTGAAAAAGAAGAATGGAACTGGAGGAATCAACCTGCCTGACTTCAGGCTCTACTACAAAGCCACAGTCATCAAGACAGTATGGTACTGGCACAAAAACAGAAATATAGATCAATGGAACAAAATAGAAAGCCCAGAGATAAATCCACACACCTATGGACACCTTATCTTCGACAAAGGATGCAAGAATATACAATGGATTAAAGACAATCTCTTTAACAAGTGGTGCTGGGAAAACTGGTCAACCACTTGTAAAAGAATGAAACTAGAACACTTTCTAACACCATTCACAAAAATAAACTCAAAATGGATTAAAGATCTAAATGTAAGACCAGAAACTATAAAACTCCTAGAGGAGAACATAGGCAAAACACTCTTTGACATAAATCACAGCAGGATCCTCTATGATCCACCTCCCAGAATACTGGAAATAAAAGCAAAAATAAACAAATGGGATCTAATTAAAATTAAAAGCTTCTGTACAACAAAGGAAACTATAAGCAAGGTGAAAAGACAGCCTTCAGAATGGGAGAAAATAATAGCAAATGAAGCAACTGACAAACAACTAATCTCAAAAATATACAAGCAACTTATGCAGCTCAATTCCAGAAAAATAAATGACCCAATCAAAAAATGGGCCAAAGAACTAAAGAGACATTTCTCCAAAGAAGACATACAGATGGCTAACAAACACATAAAAAGATGCTCAACATCACTCATTATCAGAGAAATGCAAATCAAGACCACAATGAAGTACCATGTCACACCAGTCAGAATGGCTGTGATCCAAAAGTCTACAAGCAATAAATGCTGGAGAGGGTGTGGAGAAAAGGGAACCCTATTACACTGTTGGTGGGAATGCAAACTAGTACAGCCACTAGGAGAACAGTGTGAAGATTCCTTAAAAAACTGCAAACAGAACTGCCTTATGACCCAAGCAATCCCACTGCTGGGCATACACACTGAGGAAACCAGAATTGAAAGAGACACGTGTATCCCAATGTTCATTGCAGCACTGTTTATAATAGCCAGGACATGGAAGCAACCTAGATGCCCATCAGCAGATGAATGGATAAGAAAGCTGTGGTACATATACACAATGGAGTATTACTCAGCCATTAAAAAGAATACATTTGAATCAGTTCTAATGAGGTGGATGAAACTGGAGCTGATTATATAGAGTGAAGTAAGCCAGAAAGAAAAACACCAATCCAGTATACTAACACATATATATGGGATTTAGAAAGATGGTAATGATAACCCTGTATGCGAGACAGCAAAAGAGACACAGATGTAAAGAACAGTCTTTTGGACTCTGTGGGAGAGGGCGAGGGTGGGATGATTTCGGAGAATGGCATTGAAACATGTATACTATCATGTAAGAAATGAATTGCTAGTCTAGGTTCGATACAGGATACAGGATGCTTGGGGCTGGTGCACTGGGATGACCTAGAGAGATGGTATGGGGAGGGTGGTGGAAGGGGGGTTCAGGGTTGGGAACTCATGTACACCTGTGGTGGATTCATGTCAATGCATGGCAAAACCAATACAGTATTGTGAAGTAAAAAAATTAAAAAATTAAAAAATAAAGATTGCTGTATGGAAAAAAGAAATATTAAAGAACTTTTTTTTACTTTATTGCCATGATTAAAATAAAAATCATTCATATAGTCAAAAAAAAAGCTGAGACATTACTTTGTTGACAAAAGTCTATCTAATCAAAGCTATAGTTTTTCCAGTAGGCATGTACATATGTGAGAGTTGGACCATAAACAAGGCTGAGCACCAAAGAACTGATGTTTTTGAACTGTGGTGTTGGAGAAAACTCTTGAGAGTCCCTTGGACTGCAAGGAGATCCAACCAGTCCATTCTAAAGGAGATCAGTTCTGGGTGTTCTTTGGAAGGAATGATGCTAAAGCTGAAACTCCAATACTTTGGCCACCTCATGTGAAGAGTTGACTCATTGGAAAAGACTCTGATGCTGCGAGGGATTGGGGGCAGGAGGAGAAAGGGACGACAGAGGATGAGATGGCTGGATGGCATCACTGACTCGATGGACATGAGTTTGGGTAAACTCCGGGGGTTGGTGATGGACAGGGAGGCCTGGCGTGCTGCAGTCCATGAGGTGGCAAAGAGTCGAACATGATGGAGCGACTGAACTGAACTGACCAGAACAGACTGGACAGATGTGGATTTAGGGGACACTGGTTTTCTCTCCTCCCTTGGAATGCACGTGTGTGTGTGCTCAGTTGCTTCAGCTGTGTCTGACTCTTTGCACCTCCATGGACTGTATAGCCAACAAGGCTCCTCTGTCTATGGGATGCTCCTGGCAAGAATACTGGAGTGGGTTGCCATTTTCTTCTCCAAGCGATCTTCCCAACCCAGGGGTCAAACCTGGGTCTCCTTCATTGCAGGCAGATTCTTTACTGTCTGAGCCACAAGGGAGGCTTTTAAATGGGAGAATAGCAGGACTTGACTTACAATTTTATTTTGCTTTTTTAAACTACTTATTGGCTGCGCAGGCCTTAGTGCAGCAAGCAGGGTCTCTGAACTCCGTTATCGCATGACGGATCTCTAGTTGCACCATGTGGGATCTAGTTGCACCATGTGGGATCTAGTTCCCTGCTCAGGGACCAAACCCAGGTGCCCTGCATTGGCAGTGTGGAGTCTCAGCCACTGGACCACTGGGAAAGCCCCTGATTTACACTTTTAAAAGATGCCTCAGGCTACTGGGTGAATGATGGATTGAGGTGGGCAAGAATGAAGACAGGGAGGCCTGAAGGAGGCTGGAAGAGTGAACAGGGGGAAGGTGATGGAGATGTGGAGTAGGGTACTGGCCCAGGATATGGAGCTCAGATCAGACTCTTTCTTCTCCCATCCCCCGGCCTCAGCCCAAAGAATTCCCCACTCTCTGACTCCCGCTCTGGCCTTTGTGGGTCTCATCATTGCCAAAAACCATGGGTTGTGTGGAGACGAGGGGGAAAGTGATGTCTCCTGTGTTTTTAGACAGCCTGGTGTGATGAGCCAAGGTTCAGATAGATCTGGGCTCAAAGACAGGCTCTGTTACTGACTATGAAACCTTGTCGGGTTATTTCCATTGGCCTGAGTATTCACATCTGTAAAATGGGAATAGTAATGGCTTCTTATGAAAATGCCAGCCCAACACTATACTTGCAATGCAAGCCCTCTGCTAATGCCTGCCTCTCATTCCATATTCTGCCATTCATGCTCCTGCTACCCCCAAACATGAGTGGGAAGGAGGGAACCCAAAGAGCCTTTCTGAAAAGTACCGCTGTAATAAAAATGTCAGCAATAGAAGAAAAGGAGCCGGTGCCGCTCTGATGGCGGTGACGGCAATGAATGATTTATGTCCAGCGTAATGGTTACATAGGCAGCTGTTACATTTTAAAAGCATCATGCAAACAATATGAAACATTTATTTAAGTGGCTCCACGCTATGGGGAATTTGATTTAATCAGCTTTTATTTCTGTTCTCATTAGAATGAAGTCTGGCAACTCTAGTCGACAGCCTTACCTCCGTGCGGTAGCTTCCAGCTACTGAAGGCAAATATTTTTACTGTGCCACAATCAAACATTTATACAGCACCCGGCTCCCCATCTGGCCTGCAGTCAGGAGGGGAGGTGTAGTGAATTCATGCCATGGAAGTCTCACACAGAGTGAATCAAGGAGCACCCCCACATCTAACAGAATTAATAAACTGTTTGAAGAGCCCTTTGGAGAATAAAAATGTGCTCCGATTCCTAACATTTGTCTGAAGTGCTGGGAGCTGTAGGCAAGTGATCTGAGGATTCTCAAGGTGGATTTTTAATCTTTGCTATTCCAGGATGAGGGGAATATTTTATTTTTGTTTTTAATTCTAAGATCATCACAACTCACAAACCCTGAAAGATGTGAGGATCCTCTGAATATGATGTGATTTACCTGAAATTCTACCACGATTTCTTTGAATGATGTAACCAAATTTAGGGTGGGGGTTCCCCTGGGGAGAGCTTAGGGAATGGTATATAAGGGTTTTTGTTGTTGTTGTTTTTACTGCGTTGACAATATTTTATTTCTTAGGGTGGTGAATATCGTGAATATTTTGTATAATTCTGTAGATCTTTTTGTATACCTTAAATAGTGCATAATACAAATGGAAAAAGGAAAAGAAAGTCACTGGATGTTAGAGTCAAAAGACTGAAATCCCATTGCTGGCTCTGCCATTACCTTTGTGAACCTTGAACTTGCCTCCTGCTTTTTCTGAACCCCAATTTTCCCTGTCTTTATGACAGTAGAATTGGACTAGACTCGTGTTTCTAAAATTATTTTCCCTGGAAAACTTCCCAAATAATGTCTCTTTAAAATAAAGCATTCCATAGTTAAATAAGTCTGGGAAATGCTCTCTGTCCTCTGGGAAAATCATAGAATGTTAAAGGTTCTGAAAAGTCCTGTGGCAAGGAAATCTGCTTTGTTAAATATCTATTAACGTCACAAGGTTCTAGCATTCTATAAAAGAATCTTTGGGACTTGTTACTCTGAATTATCTTAAAGATTCCTTTTAATTCTAGATTCTTTAAGTAAAATATTTAGACCAATTTTTTGCCTCTGAACAGGACAATCTCTAGCCATCCCTGAGACAAAGAAACCAGACGTCCCAGCCCATCGTTTTCCTCTAGATTTTCCAGGTCGCATCCTTCCTTCCTGCTCCAAGTTCCCCTTTTTGTGTACCTGGGTTCATGAGTGAGTGAATTCGCTCAGTCTTGTCTGACTCATTGCGACCCCATGGACTATAGCCTACCAGGCTCTTCCATCCATGGGATTTTCCAGGCAAGAATACTGGAGTGGGTTGCCATCTCCTTCTCCAGAAGATCTTCCCGACCCAGGGATTGAACCCAGGTCTCCCGCATTGTAGGCAGACGCTTTACCGTCTGAGCCACCAGGGAAGTCCTGGGTTCATACCCTCCCATTTTTGGGAAACTCTTCCTGAGTTAATCATTGTAATTCTTAGATGCCTGTATTTCTTTTCTCTTTGACTCCCCACCCCAGAGGTTTCAATTATCCAAACTGTTTGTTGATTAGTGTGAGAGAATGAACCTGAAGATCAGAGAGGTTGTGCGGCTGCGATGAGGCCACACAACCACAGAGCTGGTGAAGGATGAGAGCCGAATCGACTTCTCCTCTCATTGTTCTTACTCTTCTTTGCTTTATATCCAGTTTATCAACACATTCTGTCCCACGCTGCAATTTAAGCAATATGTTCTTGTATGTTATCAAGATGCTGTTTGTTTTTCTTGCTATTGTTTATCTAGAATGGTTTGCACATCTCTCCTGTGAAGATTATATCTTCTTAAAGGTGGAAGCAACATCTCTGCACAAAATCCAGCACTATCCTGAGGACAGCACGGTGCTGAAAACACTGGCATTGCTGAGTCAGAGAACGTGCCACCAGCTTCTTACTCTCCTTGCCAAGTAGCCCCATCTCCAGACACTCCTCTCCTGCGTTATAGTCACATCATTCTGTTCATATAAAGCCGTGTTTAAAATTCTCCTTCAATTGTGGGGTAAGGCAGGAGTCTAGAATCATGTCAACCCACATCACAGATTCTTGATCAATTATTCATATTGGAAAAAAAAAATCTTGGTTAACTGGAATCCTCAAATAACCACACCCAATTTGAGCGAGAAAGGTAACATTCGGAAGAAACCAAGTTTTCACCGACGATTAAAAGAGAAACTAGGGGGAAGCCTGGCACATAACCACCACACAGTGAAACTGGATGTGAAAAAAGGAAATCTGACTTTGTGAAGGGTTATTTTAAACAGTCATTACGAAAAACTATCTTTTTCTATTAAATCCTATGTGGCTGGAAAACAAGAATAAACCATGGCCAAGATTACTGATAGCACGGTGACTTGAGTTTCCTCTGTGGTTGTGTATCTTTCCTGGGACCAACATAACAACAATCTCCACCTCAATAAGTTTTCCTTTCTGGGGAGCCTACCCCAAGGCAAATTGTGTGGTTCCACTGGATGCCCGCAGTTTTGTTCTAGGTGGTTTCCAGGAGAAATCCATATGTCCACTAGATGGCAGTGTGTCTGCGCCCTGCTCTCACCTGACCTATCCCTCAGACCCAGCTGCTCCGTCCAAGTGGCAGCTACCAGCCACTGTGGTTGAGATATGCTGTAAGGCTAACGCCTTTGATTTCAAGGTCCTAATGGCAAAAAGTAATATATCTTATGAGAAACTGTTTTCCATTGATTGCAGTTGAATGAGATAATTAGGGATATATTTGGTTAAATAAATATACTGTTAAACTATTTCACTTGTTACTGTTTACTTTCTAATGTGGCTACTAGAAAGTTTAAGATGATATATATAGTCTCATTAAATTTCTGTTGCCAGAGAAGAGAGAAAAAAGTAGAGGGCAGGGTGGCAATGGGCTAGTTGGGTAGAACCAGCATGATTCATGGTCCTCGGCAAACTAAGGACTCTGGAAAATGACCACTTGGCTTGAACTGGTGCGCCCTCATTAAATTTGGATGCATTTAAGCTTTGCAAATGGACATATGAATGTTACCTATTCATGTGGATGCTGAGACGGTTTGCTGAAGTATAATCGAAAGTCATGGTTTGCTCGGGCCTGCATCCCAATGCAGTTATTAATAGCATCCCTTCTATTTCAGAACTGTCCCAATTAAAGAAGTAAATTATATGGTCTCTCTAATTAAAAGAGGTCAGGTGTAATTGCTCCCTCACATGGTATAAGTGCATAATTTTATATATAAAAGAATCAAGTAACACATATGCAAGATGACTGCTTTCTTTTCTAGGTGACACGCTGTGAAAGTTGCTCAGACGCGTCTGGCTCTTTGCAACCCCATGGACCGTAGTCCATGGATTCTCCAGGCCAGAAAACTGGAGCAAATTATAGTGATGGAGACCAGATCAGTAGTTACTAGAGCGAGTAGTTGCTAGAGGAGAGTGTGTGTCTGTGAAGCAATTACATGAGGGACTTTATTGGGGTTCCCTTCTCCAGGGCATCTTCCCAACCCAGAGATCGAGCCCAGGTCTCCCTCATGGCAGGCAGATTCTTTGCCAGCTAAGCCACCATAATTTCATGCAGTTTCTGACTCTGAGCCAAACTTTTGCTTGAAGAAAAAAAATTCAGGTAAATTCAGTCATTTCAGAATTATGTTCAAATCCATCTACATCCTTGTCCCAAGGGTAACATGTAAGTTGGGGAGGTCATGCAGATGATGGCAATGGGCTGGGGGAGGAGGGTGGGGATGCTGGTCATTTAATTGCTCTCTCCAGCCAACTTTGTTCCTTTACCTCTCTGGTCACTGTTTCAATAGCCTGCAGTATCTTGGCCCTGCCTTGGTCCGTAGCTCCTCATCTGATGCGGAACCTCCACATCTCTCCAAGACCTCTGTGTCCAGTCTCGTGAGGACTGGCCGTGATTTACCTTTGCAGAGGTTGGCTCTGGGGGCTGCCTCTGCTGTCCGGTCCTGACGACATCTCCCTTCCTTCCTTTTACACAGTAGAATGGGAAGATCCATTTATTCGGCAACCACACAGATTTCGAACAGGCTCTGACCAAGACTTTTAGCTGAGCTCGTGGGATACAAAGACAAGTGAAAATGGCCACCGGTCTCAAGGAGAGCACAGTCTCAATCAAGACATTCACCCTAATGACTGCTGAAAGATGATCTCTTCCGAGAGAGACACCTACACAGGACTATGGGATGAGGAAGGAGGAGCTGGTTCTTTGTAGGAAAGAACACCAGGGTTGGGCACCATGTGTGGACAAACTGGTGTGGAACAGTGTTTGAGGGACACCTGGAGGGCGGAGGGCAGTGACCCAGTGGAGCATCCAGCGTGAGCAAAGCCTTGCCTTCTTATGTGGACTCAGTGATTCAGCAAAGATTAGTACATCCACACAATGGAATGCCAGCCCAAAATAAAAAAAAGGAATGTACTTTATACATGCAACAACTTGGATAAATCTCAAAGGCTTTATGCTGAGTGAAAGAGCCAGTTTCAAAGCATTCTATATCATTTCCTTTATATGACATTATTGAACAGATAAAACTATAGTAATGGAGAACAGTTCAGTAGTTGCTAGAGGTTTGGTCTGAGGAGAGGGTGTGTCTGTGAAGCAATTACATGAGGGACTTTACTGGGGTTATGGAATCCTTTTGAATCCTGACAGGGCTTTCAGTTCAGTTCAGTCGCTCAGTCGTGTCCGACTCTTTGCAACCCCATGAATCACAGCACACCAGGCCTCCCTGTCCATCACCATCTCCCGGAGTTCACTCAGACTCACATCCATCGAGTCAGTGATGCCATCCAGCCATCTCATCCTCTCGTCCCCTTCTCCTCCTGCCCCCAATCCCTCCCAGCATCAGAGTCTTTTCCAATGAGTCAACTCTTCACATGAGGTGGCCAAAGTACTGGAGCTTCAGCCCCAGCATCATTCCTTCCAAAGAAATCCCAGGGCTGATCTTCAGAATGGACTGGTTGGACCTCCTTGCAGTCCAAGGGATTCTCAAGAGTCTTCTCCAACACCACGGTTCAAAAGCATCAATTCTTCAGTGCTCAGCCTTCTTCACAGTCCAACTCTCACATCCATATGTGACCACAGGAAAAACCATAGCCTTGACTAGACGGACATTAGTTGGCAAAGTAATGTCTCTGCTTTTGAATATGCTGTCTAGGTTGGTCATAACTTTTCTTCCAAGGAGTAAGCGTCTTTTAATTTCATGGCTGCAATCACCATCTGCAGTGATTTTGGAGCCCCCAAAAATAAAGTCTGACACTGTTTCTACTGTTTCACCATCTATTTCCCATGAAGTGATGGGACCAGATGCCATGATCTTCGTTTTCTGAATGTTGAGCTTTAAGCCAACTTTTTCACTCTCCACTTTCACTTTCATCAAGAGGCTTTTAAGTTTCTCTTCACTTTCTGCCATAAGGGTGGTGTCATCTGCATATCTGAGGTTATTGATATTTCCCCCGGCAATATTGATTCCAGCTTGTGCTTCTTCCAGCCCAGTGTTTCTCATGATGTACTCTGCATAGAAGTTAAATAAGCAGGGTGACAATACACAGCCTTGACGTACTCCTTTTCCTATTTGGAACCAGTCTGTTGTTCCATGTCCAGTTCTAACTGTTGCTTCCTGACCTCCATATAGGTTTCTCAAGAGGCAGGTCAGGTGGTCTGGTATGCCCATCTCTGTCAGAATTTTCCACAGTTTATTGTGATCCACAAAGTCAAAGGCTTTGGCATAGTCAATAAAGCAGAAATAGATGTTTTTCTGGAACTCTCTTACTTTTTCCATGATCCAGCGGATGTTGGCAATTTGATCTCTGGTTCCTCTGCCTTTTCTAAAACCAGCTTGAACATCAGGAATTTCACGGTTCACATACTGCTGAAGCCTGGCTTGGAGAATTTTGAGCATTACTTGACTAGCATGTGAGATGAGTGCAATTGTGTGGTAGTTTGAGCATTCTTTGGCATTGCCTTTCTTAGGGATTGGAATGAAAACTGACCTTTTCCAGTCCTGTGTCCACTGCTGAGTTTTCCAAATTTGCTGGCATATTGGGTGCAGCACTTTCACAGCATCATCTTTCAGGATTTGAAACAGCTCAACTGGAATTCCATCGCCTCCACTAGCTTTGTTCGTAGTGATGCTTTCTAAGGCCCACTTGACTTCACATTCCAGGATGTCTGGCTCTAGCTGAGTGATCACACCATCGTGATTATCTGGGTCATGAAGATCTTTTTTGTATGGTTCTTCTGTGTATTCTTGCCACTTCTTCTTAATATCTTCTGCTTCTGTTAGGTCCATAAAATTTCTGTCCTTTATTGAGCCCATCTTTGCATGAAATGTTCCCTTGGTATCTCTAATTTTCTTGAAGAGATCTCTAGTCTTTCCCATTCTGTTCA
>NW_024070204.1:68831185-68952840 GCF_014754425.2 Oryx dammah
CCCCAGACAGCCATTTTGCTTTTTTGCATTTCTTTTCCATGGGGATGGTCTTGATGCCTGTCTCCTGTACAGTGTCACGAACCTCATTCCATAGTTCATCAGGCACTCTATCTATCAGATCTGGCCCTTAAATCTATTTCTCACTTCCACTGTATAATCATAAGGGATTTGATTTAGGTCATACCTGAATGGCCTAGTGGTTTTCCCTACTTTCTTCAATTTGAGTCTGAATTTAGTAATAAGGAGTTCATGATCTGAGCCACAGTCAGCTCCTGGTCTTGTTTTTGTTCACTGTATAAAGCTTCTCCATCTTTGGCTGCAAAGAATATAATCAATCTGATTTCAGTGTTGACCATCTGGTGATGTCCATGTGTAGAGTCTTCTCTTGTGTTGTTGGAAGAGGGTGTTTGCTATGACCAGTGCATTTTCTTGGCAAAACTCTATTAGTCTTTGCCCTGCTTCATTCCGCATTCCAAGGCCAAATTTGCCTGTTACTCCAGGTGTTTCTTGACTTCCTACTTTTGCATTCCAGTCCCCTATAATGAAAAGGACATCTTTTGGGGGTGTTAGTTCTAAAAGGTCTTGTAGGTCTTCATAGAACTGTTCAACTTCAGCTTCTTCACTGTTGCTGGTTGGGGCATAGACTTGAATTACTGTGATATTGAATGGTTTGCCTTGGAAACGAACAGAGATCATTCTGTCGTTTTTGAGATTGCATCCAAGTACTGCGTTTCAGACTCTTTTGTTGACCATGATGGCTACTCTATTTCTTCTGAGGGATTCCTGCCCGCAGTAGTAGATATAATGGTCATCTGAGTTAAATTCACCCATTCCGGTCCATTTTAGTTTGCTTACTCACAGTTCTTCCCAATGCAGAGCTCTAGGCACTTGGAATCAGCAGATCTTAGTTACCATGAGGACGGTAACATTTTTGCTTTCTGGCTCTCTTTTGCATTAGACCATTTATTCCCCATTTTCAACTTGTGCAACTGTTTATATAAAACCTCAGTTCAGGAATAGTTGAGGATATGTTAGACAAGATTAGGAGTACATTCTGGATGCATAAATGGCTGCGGTCTATTGATTTTCCCACGGGAGAGAGAGGCAATTGGCTCTGAGTCAGTTGGTGGTTTTTGACTCCTTTGGGTGAGGGCAGGTCCCAGGGGCAGGCTGGGCCAAGGAGCCCCGGGGCGCAGCCAGACCATTTTTACATACTTTTATTTACAAGTCACATTCAAAGAGCTGGGCAAGGCAAAACTGGGCAGGACAAGGAGCCCTGGAGCTGAAGGCAGACCAGATGAGGAGTGAGTTGGGCTCTAGGAGTAACACTGAGTGCTTCTCAGATGGTGCTAATGGTAAAGACTCTGCCTGCCAAGGCAGGAGTTGCCAAAGACTTGGGTTCCATCCCTGGGTCAGGGAGATGCCCTGGAGAAGGAGATGGCAGCCCTCTCTAGTATTGCCTGGAGAATCCCATGGACAGAGGAGCCTGGCAGGCAGCAGTCCAAGGGGCTGTCGAGTCAGACAACTGAGCATGCAACCCTAGACACTGAAGGGCGTGGAGACTCCCCACTCCCAGCCTCCCCACCCTTTGCGGGACCAGTTCCAGGCTCCTGCACAGGATGGTTCTCATGGCCCAAAGGCGCCAAAGGAGGGCTGGAAACTCCCTTCTGCTGATCACTGCACTGCCCCTTCCCCATCCTTTGCCCCCCTCAAACTGTCACTGCCTTTGTGCTTTAAATAAGTTACTTTCTTTGAAGGGGCTCAGTCCCTGTGAGACAGGCCTGGAACCCTTTGCCCCAGTGCTTGCATCTGGACATACCTCTCTTTGAGCAACAAAATACAAAGGAACTATATGGGACTAAAAATAACTGCATGCATGCACAGTTAAGGCAAATTCTGGACAAAAGACACAAAGAGACCAAAAAAACCCAACTGCCACTTCCAAAGAGGCTGGAGCAAAAGCAGCGTGTTAATACCACCTAAGGGGAGGGCAAAGCACCTAAGCCACCTCTCTTGCCAGACCTCTGGACAGTCCCCTACCCTCACCCCATACAAGAGACAAGCTTACCCTGCCTCAGGGAGTGAGTAAGCAAAGAAACCTGTTGAATTTCTTTTCTGGCCTCTAGTCAATTTCTGTTGACTTTAAGGAGGTCAAGAACTCTGGTGGGTAACACCTGGGCCCATCACCTTCCTTCTCTTTCTCAGCCTTTCCCAAACATAAGCACAAAACAAAATAAGTGAAAACAAAACTTTGAGAAGGTTTTAGTCCACCAGGAAATTCTGAAACAGTTCTGATCAGCGTTTGCACACAGAACCTGAAGACAAAGAAAATAGTTACAGAAAGACCACCTGCATTGGTCATTGTGGACTGAGATTAAAAGTTAAAGTCCAGGAAGCGTCCCCTCTGTCTGTTCCACATACCACTCTCCCCTCATCCTCACTGGTATCAGACACACCCTCACTCATAAACTAATTATGGTACAACCTGGCCTCATTCATATAATAATCACATACTGTTTGATTACATTTGTGTGATGTTCTCAAATCTATATCTCATTTCCGTTTACTCCTTGATCTTCACAACACCCTGAAACATAGCTCCTAGTATTGAAAGGTTGTTGCTGAACCACCAAAGACGCCGGGATTCTTGGCCTCCAGAGGAGAAGAATTCAATCCAGGGCCAGAGATGAGGCTTGATAGCTCAGAACTTTTGTGTAATGAAGTTTTATTAAAGTATGAAAGAGATAGAGAAAGCTTCTGACATAGACATCAGAAGGGGGCAGAAAGAGTACCCCTGCTAGTCTTTAGCTGTATGTTATATAGCTACAGCTGCTGCTGCCAAGTTGCTTCAGTCGTGCCCGACTCTATGCGACCCCAGAGACGGCAGCCCACCAGGCTCCCCTGTCCCTGGGATTCTCCAGGCAAGAATACTGGAGTGGGTTGCCATTTCCTTCTACAATGCAAGAAAGTGAAAAGTGAAAGTGAAGTCGCTCAGTCGTGTCTGACTCTTTGCAACCCATGGACTGCAGCCTACCAGGCTCCTCTGACCATGGGATTTTCCAGGCAAAATCTGCTAATTAAAGAAAGGAGATATCTCAAAACTCAGAGAATGGCACCAGGCCCCTCACCCACAAGATGCGTTTTGAGAGAAACTTGGCACCAGGTGAGTCTTTCTGGGGCCATAAAACCATAAAACGATTGATAAAAATCTTGAAGAAAGGCAGATTTCCATACAAACATATTGTTTCATTAGCATATATTAGGAGAACAATATGAGTATAACATACTGGTTTGTCAAGTCGGTTCTGATCCTTTAGGCTAACTGACTTGAAGACAGAGTAGGGTAAATTCATAGCACATTAACATAGCTTAAGACAAACATTTCCGTAAGAAAACTCCATTGGCTAGCTCAAGGTTTGAGAAAAGTTAAGTTCAGGTGGAACCAGGTGTCATTAAGGCAACATAGAATTTTAAGAGAAACCTCTTTTTAAATTTGTATAGAGAAGGGGGAAAAATGTAACCCTAGTTTGTTTCCTCCTGCTGCTTAAAAGAGAGATAAAAAATGTCTGACACTTGCAGCCTATTTCCTCCATTTGGAGATCCCTGGCCTTCCTGACTGTTACCCTGTCAGTATTATTCCCCTTTTACAGATGAGAAGACTGAGGCTCAGAGAAGTGAAGGGCTTTGCCCAAGAGAGACATGGGCAGATATTTGGGATATCTTCTGGCTTAAGGTCTGGAATCCTCCTTCTGTGTTCTGGCCACTTGCCGGACTGCAGGGTCACAGCATGGGGAGGCTGGCCTGGGTACCTCAAAGCCCTGCTGGCTGGGGGTCAGGAGGCAGAGCTACAATTCTTCTCGCACAACACAGCTGCAATATAAGCACTGTGACATCTTAATTACATGTGGCTATGTTTTCAGTTCAGTTCACTTTAGTTGCTCAGTCGTGTCCGACTCTTTGCGACCCATGAATCGCAGCACGCCAGGCCTCCCTGTCCATCACCAACCCCCAGAGTTCACTCAAACTCAAGTCCATCGAGTCGGTGATGCCATCCAGCCATCTCATCCTCTGTCGTCCCCTTCTCCTCCTGCCCCCAATCCCTCCCAGCATCAGAGTCTTTTCCAATAAGTCAACTCTTCTTATGAGGTGGCCAAAGTACTGGAGTTTCAGCTTTAGCATCAGTCCTTCCAAAGAATACCCAGGATTGATCTCCTTTAGAATGGACTGCTAGGAGATCCAACCAGTCCATTCTAAAGGAGATCAATCCTGGGTATTCTTTGGAAGGACTGGTTGGATCTCCTAGCAGTCCAAGGGACTCTCAAGAGTCTTCTCCAACACCACAGTTCAAAAGCATCAATTCTTCAGCGCTCAGCTTTCTTTACAGTCCAACTCTCACATCCATACATTGTTATGCCCAGAGTCTGAGTCCCCAAAACTGAGAGAATAAGACGTCCACAGCAATGCAAAAGCATAAAGGGGTTTATTGCTAGCTCGAGTTAGGGCCCAGGTCTCATCTAGCACAGTGGAATCCGACAAGAGCCCCGAGCTCTGAATCACATATCCTTTTATATAGACGGTTCTTTGTTTCTGTAACAGCATAGCTGATTGGTTAAACTGTACGTGCGCGCGTGTGCGGGACTTTTAAACCTCACATTTCTATCTGGATTGGCTCGGGTCTGGCGCGGGTGGGGGGCTATGAGGATTTTTCTGATTGGTCTAGCTACACTGCCTGTGGGAGTTCCCAGTGCCTCAGCTTTTCTAGAGACTAAACCTCAGGCCTAGCCTGCCCCTTAGAGCCTGTCCTGGCTCCAGTTTGGTCCTAACATTCCCCCCTGTCTTCAGCTACATAGAGGAATCTTCCTCTTTATTTTGGGGCAGGGCCTGATACTGTTGCCTCAGTACTAGTACCTGGACTGTATTGATGCGCTCCTTAACAAATGTGATAAGTCTATTTAGGACACAGGGGCCAAGGGTGAGAATAAGTAGTAGCACTATGAAAGGGCCCACCAGGGTGGAAATCAGCGTTGTTAACCATGGGGACTGTTGGAACTAGGACTCAAACCATCCCTGTTGGGCCTCTTGCTCTCTTTTCCGTTGGGCTAGCCCTTTCCTTGCTTTGGCCATAGATTTTTTACTACCCCTGAGTAATTTACATAAAAATAACGTTCTTCCCCTAACGCAGTACATAAGCCCCCTGAGAGACTTCATACTGAAGACACTTCTTGGGAATTGGGGTGGAGGTCTCTTTTTTCTGTAACTTCTTCCTGCTGTGCATGGGCATAGGCCTGCCTAGCAGAGCAGAAGTCTCTCTCTACCTGAACTAAGTTGGGGTTTTCCACATCTGAAACCAGCCTCTACCCTTGTAGTAACAGCAATTTAGTTGGCCCCTCTCAGAGATGAAATAGACAAGGGCCAAACAGGAGACCTAACAGGATGGTCATCTCTGGTCCCGGAAACAGAAGGCAACATTTGGGGTGAGGGTTGCAGGCTTTGTGACCCCTTCTGATGGGTTGGTGGTGAGGCAACAGAGCTGTGCTCCAGGAATCTTGTGATCAGTCTGAAGTTACCATCTTCCACCTGGGCAGGGGCTCAAAGACATTGTTATGCATATTTCTTTGAGTAGGAACCAGGACTCTGTCTGCTTTGACTGTTTCTGTTTTTGTATCCCCTCCCTTCCCTGATTAGCAATTGTTTGAATCCGTGCTTTGGAATTCAGGGAAGGCCAAGGAGGCTGAACAAAGTCTATATCCTACAGGTAAGAAATGGAGAACACAGAACAGATCTGCACTCCAGAGCCCCACAGAGTTCCGCTCAGGTTTAATTTTAGGGAACTAGGCAACTATGACTGTGATAACTTCCTTCAAAATGGGGCATAGGACTGCCCCAGCTTGGAGTATAGACACTGAATCGGAAGTATTTCTGAGTTTCAAGTTTTAGATCTGAGTCTTGTATGATTAAAATCCTAATCTCATTTTTTTTTTTTTTTTTTTAGAAGAATAGGTCTGAAACCCAGTCTGGACCTGGCACTTCAGGGGGACTTGTAGCCATGTAGCCAGTTTCCTAGTTTTATAAAAAGTAAGGTTAGTAGCTTTCAGCAGACATTGTTTTAAAATAGTGGCATCCAAGCCTGAAACGACTCAGAAAACTCAAGTGTTTAGCAATACAAGGTCTAATCTGAAAGTACACCCATAGCATCACCTAGTTATTTCCCAGGATATCTGAACCAGAGCTACTCTATTTTGACTTTTAATTGTAAACTTTTCCTTAATAGCCAAAGCAGATTTCACCGTTAATGACATCAGTGTTTCTCTAGGTATGAGAAGATGCAAGAATTGGGACTCATAAAATCTTTTCCTGAAAAGATCTAACCATCTGAAGGCCTGTTCTGCCAGTTTTTCTCAGAGCACAGAGTGCCTCATTCCTGATTTTCACCCTGAACTCCTTTCAGGGGCGTTGAAAGTCAGCAGTTGCAGTGGCCATGAGTTAATCTTTGTAGATGTAGATGGCGAGTGTCAGTCTTCAGTTGGCAGAGCCCCTTTTTGCTCATAAACTTGACCATGATTTTGAAGGGGGAATTTCATGACCATTTTATCCCATGGTGCTGAGAGTGTCCATTCTCAGGTAAACAAGCCACTCAATGTGCTGTTACTGGACTAGGCCATAAAACAGTATCTAAAATTCTCTGGACCACCTGTCTTACTAGCTTTTTGGTCCAGGAAAATATTCCCTCTTGCTGCTTCTTGCCATATCTAGAGTTACACTGTTACCATCATCGATCTCATATGGGACTATATATTGTTCTATTAGAGGCCTCACACACATATTGGACAGTGCAAGAAACAGCAATTTTGTAAGACAGGGAAAATACAAATAACATAGCCAGCAGTATTAGTAAAGTCACAAGTAAGACTTAGGTTAAGAACTTTCATTAGATGTAGCCCAGTATATCTTCAGGTCATCTGACTTAGTCGGTCCTGTAGAATCTTTATCTTTTAGGGAAATTATGTATTGGCACCATCTATAAGGCACATAGCCCAGTTTTTTTAGTGTTACTAGACTGATTATCTTTAGTATGATTTACTTATTTATTTATTTTTTTCCAACAGAGGAGACTTTAAACTTAAATTATTGTAGCCTGGTATTATCTATATAAATCCATCCCATAATTGTGGGAGATTTTTCTCTTCTTTGTGGAAACTTTTCTTGTTCTGATTGAGCTTGGGTAGTAGAAAAAAGCTCAAATTTATAGCCAGAGTCAGAGCAGGCATTATTAATTGGCCCGGTGAGGGGATCCTATCTAGTAATACCATAGTGACCTGAATATGACTATAATTTTAAGCAAATTTCCTCAGGGCCAACCAGTTAGAGTCTGGTAGTAGAGAAATTTACCAAGGTAACCCAGAACTAGACACAGGTATTGGCCACAAACCCAACAATTGGATTGATTTTTAAAACTAGCATAGGATCAGGCCTACGATAGAAAAGCATTTGACTTATATGCAAAGGTCTAAGAAGTCAAGAAAACATAAATGATCATACGAATCAGGTCCAGCATCTTGGGGAAGCTGTCTCCCTCTGATGTCATCGTCTTCCCATCCTGGTGTACTGTAGTTTCTCCTGATAAAAAAAGTCCTTCCATTCATGTTGGAGACAGTCCCTTAAATTATGTCTTTTTCCAGTCCTGGTTGCAGGTCATGAGGCATCTGATCTTTATCCAAAGATAGATTATTGAGATAAGCTTCAGAAACAAACTTAGGGTGTTCTTTAAGAATTCAATTAAATTTTACATTAACATCACACAACAGTAAAGAACTATCTAAGAGATGAGTCTTACTAGATGCAGACCTCCATTAACAAACTGGTATTTAGCATTTCAAAATATCTTTTTCTCCTTAAAGTTACCCTTATTTTTATTAAATATAACCAAATTAAGGCTAGTTTGTTTGCAAAATAGGTCTGTTCTCACTGATTTTGGTCTGATGATTTTTATAACCGTAATTGATTATAGGCTTTTTATTTTGCTGAAACATTTATAGAGTCTCAGACTGAACTTTTAAAATAAAACAGGGCTGGGAAACTCACACCAAAGGCTTATCACAGATTTTGCCTAACAAATCTAGGTGAATTCTTCCCTTTTTAAGGTCTCAAAAATTTCTTGAGATTTTTGTATCCGTGAGATAACCTTCCTAACTCATTTGATAAACTTACTGGAAACCTAAGAACTTCCAATTTTTGGAGGAGTCACATAGAAAATATAATTGTTTTGTTTATAATGTTTAATTTTACCAAAGTATTGTCATAATTAGTTTGAGAGGAAGATTTCCCCTACTCCCTGAAAACATAAGATTCAACCCCATAATTTTTCAGATAGAAACCATAAAAGTTATAAGCATATTCACTGGTTCATTCAGTCCTTTTGCTAACTTTTGTGAAGTCATCAGGTTTTCCATTAAAATACCAGGACATATCAGAATGTTAAAAACTCCATATAATTTTTAGGATATCTGTATTAGTAATTTTACCCTACATTATAATATGAGCAGATTTATTACTCATTTGATAATCTTTTTTATGTAATTTAACCAACCAAATAAACACAGTTTAATATCTCTCTTTGAGATGCCTCAGGGGCCCTCTGAAGCACCCCAAAGTTAGCTAGAAGCCAAAAGTGCTTCATAGAATGATTTAGGAAGTTTTGTCAACAAATATCAAAAAGGTTTCGAGCACTCAGTCAGATGGGACTATAGGTCACTGTGAGACAACAGCTATTCACTCAGCCAAAGTAACAATATGGGATTTCAGATGCAAATACAGAACAGACCATTTAAGAGGCAAATGAACTTAAATCTATTGTCAAATGCAGTTCAACATCTGAAGAAAGTATGTCCTTTTAACAGAGAGAAAAGCCAAATTCAAGTTTTTGCGCCAGCTTATTTTTAGTCATTAACAGTCCCAAATTTCTTTAGCTTCTTTGTAAGAGGAAACTAATGTTCAGTAATAAACGTTTCAAAATTTTACTCTATTTGGAAATGAGCTAGCTAGTCAGTGAACTTCCATCACTTAGTTTAGCACAACCCAATTCAAGTTACCCCAATTTGGACAGACTATTTCAGACAGACATTCCTAAAGCATAATTATTCTTAATAGAGTCTATCTAAAAGCTCATATCTCATTTACATTTTTTTTGAAGTTTTTTTACTTGAGGTAATTTTCTTGTTGACAAACTTGTAACAGATATAATATTTAACATATTAAACCTAGGTACAATGGAAATATTTTTTTTAACGTTAAGTACTCTAAGACATGTCTATATTAAATAGGTCAACAAACAAATATTAATATCAGGTATTTAACACTGAATATTTCCCAATTCACATAAACCTGGAATTTATTGTTTAATTTAGAATTACTTGATTTGTAAGCTCTTACCTTTTTAAGCCAAATAAATAGATCTCATATACAAATTAACCTCAAAAATATTACCCAGAGACAGAGACATACCAAGACATATTTAGACAGACACAGTGCAAGATCTAGCTTCAAGTCTTTTTTTTTTTTTTCTCAGTGTCAGGAGTTAGAGATAGTCTAGATAAGTGTTTTTAAGAGCCCTGGTCTCAAGGCACAGGGAAAGAAAATCAAGTTCTAACAAATGGCAGCAGGTCTAAACCCATGGTAGCCAGACAAAGCAAAATGGCCATCAAATATCACTACATAGATCACAGAGTTAAAACACACACATATAAACCCGGCAGTCCTCATCAAAGTGAAAGTGAAGTCGCTCAGTCGTATCAGACTGTTTGCAACCTGTGGACTGTAGCCCACCAAGCCTTTCCGTAACATCAAAGATTTTAAGGGAGGAAAGGAAGCCAGGTTGAAAGAAGAAGGGGGAGGAGGCGGGAGAGGGGGCAAAAGGGGTGGCCTTACAGACGTCTCCTGCCACCTACAGATACCCAGGTATTACGGGACTTTTCCCTGGGCTTCCAGAGAAGGGAGGACTGGAACTTGGCCCTACTAGAAATCAGAACCAGAATTTGAGTTCTCTGCCAAGAGGAGGTGATCAGTCTCCAATCCTCAGCTCAGGCTGAGGGCCCTTCGACCAGATTTCTGCATCCAGGACCAGGGGACTAGAAAAACAGGGAAGGATAGGAAGGGTTAAGGAGAGGAGACAGGGAGGGAAGGGGAGAGAGATCAATAAAGTCTCTTGTTTCTTACAGGTCGGGGCACTCTGGCCAGTTGTCCACGTCAGGAGGAGACCAGGGACAAAAGGGTCCCAGTTGTGGCCGCTGGGTCTGGTCCATTGGCAGGCAAGCTGGTCCCTGAGTACCCCAAGTGGTCAGGATGTCAGTCTCGGCTTTTTCATCAATAATGATAGATTTTGCACCCGGCAGGATGTCCACAGAGCCAGCCGCCCCCCCAGCACAATGCCAGGCCTCAGCCTTACGCTGGACTTAACCAGAATTAACACTGGTGTTCAGAGATCTCTCCTCCTAGTGAGGAAACCCCTTCTGCCGGGAGAGTGTTATTCTTCCCAGTTAAAGGGATCCCAGACGAGCCCCTGAATGTTATGCCCAGAGTCTGAGTCCCCAAAACTGAGAGAATAAGACATCCACAGCAATGCAAAAGCATAAAGGGGTTTATTGCTAGCTTGAGTTAGGGCCCAGGTCTCATCCAGCACAGTGGAATCCGACAAGAGCCCCGAGCTCTGAATCACATATCCTTTTATACAGACGGTTCTTTGTTTCTATAACAGCATAGCTGATTGGTTAAACCATACGCGTGCGTGGGACTTTTAAACCTCACATCTCTATCTGGATTGGCTCGGGTCTGGGCTGGGGGCTACGGGGATTTTTCTGATTTGTCTAGCTATACTGCCTGTGGGAGTTCCCAGTGCCTCAGCTTTCCTAGAGACTAACCTCAGGCCTAGCCTGCCCCTTAGAGCCTGTCCTGGCTCCAGTCTGGTCCTAACAACATGACCACAGGAAAAACCATAGCCTTGACTAGACGGACTTTGTTGGCAAAGTAATGTCTCTGCTTTTCAATATGCTATCTAGGTTGGTCATAACTTTTCTTCCAAGGAGTAAGCGTCTTTTTATTTCATGGCTGCAATTACCATCTGTAGTGATTTTGGAGCCCCCCAAAATAAAGTCTGACACTGTTTCCACTGTTTTGCCATCTATTTTCCATGTTTAGAAAGGTTCATTATGACAGGGAATGACCCCCTGAGTGTCCACGTCAGGCCTGATTAACTGAGAGTGTCCATGGCAGCTCTGGGCTTCCCTGGTGGCTCAGTGGTAAAGAATCCGCCTGCCATTGCAGGAGCGGCGAGTTGATCCCTGGGTGGGGAAGATCCTCTGGAGAAGGAATATGGCAATTGACTCTAGTATTCTTGCCTGGAAAATCCCATGGACAGCAGAGCCTGGACATAACTTAGTAACTGAAAGACAGCAACTGCAGCTCTGCCTCCTGACCCCCTTCCAGCAGGGCCTTGAGGTACCCAGGCCAGCCTCCCCATGCTGTGACCCTGCAGTCCGGTAAGTGGCCAGGTGTTGCCTTGGCCCACTCCCTGGTGCCCAAGTTGCACTCCTCTGCAAGCTGCACACTCACAGATCCACTCACCCATCACACATTCATTCACTCATTCACAAATCTTTATTGAACACTTACCCTGTGTGCCTGACGGAGCAACTCACACTGCACGCTACTCTGTACCAGGTGCTGCTCTGCACTGGGGGCGGGGGGCAGTGGGCAAAACAACAATTCCACTTGGTCCATTTTACATGCTAGTGGGCACATGAGTAGGGGGTGGTACAAACAGAGAAATAAGCAAAATGCAGAGTATATCAGATGGTTATATGTGATGGGAGGAACATAAAGCGGCAGGCTAGGAAGATAGAGTAGGGTAGTTAGGGAGGTGTCACTGAGAAGGGGGCATTTGGGCAGAGACGGGAAGGCGGGGGTTACGTCCCCAGGTGAGGGAAAGTATCTCAGGCAGAGTGACTAGCTGGTGTGCGGCTCAGAGGCTAGAAGGGAAGAGAAAAAGCAAGGATCCTTTGTGGGGGCTGGCTTGCCTGCTGCCCCTGTAGAGCTTGCCAGTGTGGTCTATCCTCCACAGCAAGGTCCTCTGGAAAGCGTTTTGGGACAAATGTCCAAACGTCCTGAAATAAAATTTCTGGCTCAAAGGATGTGCACATATTAAATGGTAGGAGTCGCTTCCTGAAGCCCTCTCTCACAGCATTTCCCTCTCTCCTTTCTCCCAATCAGCGTGTTTTGCTTAGAGCCAGATGACTCTTCCCCGATTTTTTTTTTACCTTCCACTACTTGAATGCTCGGAGATCTTGGTGGCTCTTGCTGGCTCTTGCTGGCGCACAGGAAAGCCCCGGCTTCCTCCCTCCAACCCCACAGACATCCTCTATCAAACCCCACCTTTTCTCCTGCTGCACCCCAGCACAGAACCTACTCACTTGTCAGCACACAGCATGTGTGTCTGGCTCTGCTGCTACTGCTAAGTCACTTCAGTCGTGTCTGACTCTGTGTGACCCCATAGATGGCAGCCCACCAGGCTCCTCCGTCCCTGGGATTCTCCAGGCAAGAACATTGGAGTGGGTTGCCATTTCCTTCTCCAATGCATGATAGTGAAAAGTGAAAGGGAAGTCGCTCAGTCGTGTCTGACTCCGTGACCCCATGGACTGCAGCCCACCAGGCTCCTCTGTCCATGGGATTTTCCAGGCAAGGGTACTGGAGTGGAGTGCCATCACCTTCTCCGGTGTCTGGCTCTGGAAAACCTAAAAAGCTGAAAACTGATGGGTGGGGTCACAGGCTAACTGAACTGCACGTCATGAGTGGCTAGAGGCTCAGTGGCCACCATCCCTAAGAGACCCTAGACACTCAGTTACATTTTACCTCTTAGCCACATCTCCTTTATTTTCACTGGACACAACCTTGATCCATTCAACAAGCACACATCAGCACTTGCTAGAGGCAGACTGTCTGCTAAACACTGGAGATCCCGAAATGGAAAAAACTGGGTCCCAGTTCTTTCTGGGTCCCAGGTGTCTTTCCTATCCACCTTCATGAAGAGTCTCCTTAATCAGCCCAGAGTGTAGTTCACTCCCTCCTCTTACCTCCCACAGCACCTGGTCTCTGCTTGATACTTGGCATAAATTTATTAACACTATCACTAATTCTTTTTTAAAATATTTCCGTGTCTCATCTTTCAAGCTAGACTGAAGCTAGAAGGCAGGGACTACATCTTATATTAGATCTTTGCAATTCTCTCTGCCTAATAGATTATCTGGCACATAACTTTTGCTAGTTAAATATCTGTTTGTTGAGGATATGATCAATCCTCACCTCTGCTCTAAAAACACTTGATAAAATCCCCCAGCCTAGCTCTCAAGCCCTTTCCTTTAGGACTACACCAGACATCACCTCCTCCAGGAAGTCTTCCAGGAGTGCTTATTTAAGGTAGACTTAGAGCCATTGTGACACACACAAGCACATATGTACATAGATACAGACACAGACAGAGACAGACACACACACACACATTTCTCCTTTGCCCTCTTCCATCAGAAGAGCTGTCAAGATGAGTGAGAACTTAGTCTTCAAAGTCACAACATCCCTGGGTTCTAACCCTGGCTCTACCACATACTGGCTGTGTGGTGGTTCCTGCACCTCTTGGCACCTCAGCTTCCTCATCTGTAAAATAGGTATTGTAATCACATGGCTTCTGGCAGGGGTGGAGGGAGAAGCTAGGAGGAGAAGTGAGCAAATGCTGCCAAGAGCTCCAGCACTAGCACCCATGCGGAGCACAGGGAATCAGCCTCATCCTTTCACTGGCCACACGGTGGGTCTGCGTGTTCCCCAAGGGCGGCCCAGAGCCAGCTTCGCTCCCCTGAATCACTGGCGCCTGTTGGGTCGGGCACAGAGAAGATACTTCATTAACACTTGTTGGGGACTTCCCTGGCAGTCCAGTGGTTAAGACTCCAAATGCAGTGTCCACGATCCCTGGTCTGGGAACTAAGAGCCACATGCCGAGTGATGTGGCCAATATATATATATATATACACATTTTTTGGGTGGGTGGCCATATACATTTGCCTTGAGAGAAAGCCTGATAAATACAATTATCTATCATCCCCGAACAGCAGCACTAAAGCCCATGGACAGGAGTTTGAAGAGGAATGAGGCCAACTGGGAAGCTGAACACGATTGCATTTGGGGCCCCAGGTCACCAGCCACCAGGCACCTTTGTGGAGCTGTGTTGAGCCAACCTCAGTATCCTGCCAACGGAATTTCTCAGACTCCTTTAGATTCCATTAGGTTCTTCCTTTCTATTTTCATTTAAACAACATATATTTTCCCGTTTTAATTTTTCTCCCTTCCTCTCAAATCAGAACACTTTGCCCACAGAGATATGGGCTACTGCTTGCATTTATAGCATCCTTATTAATCCCATCTGACCTCTGGGCTGAGAGAGCGGCCTGGGGAAACAATGCCAGTTCCCTTTCCACAGGGCTATTAAAGTGCCTTTCTGTTCATTGGTCCAAAACAGAAGATGAGCTAAAAAGAAAAAGAGCCAGATTTCCTTTTCCGTCTCAGGGTGTGGGAAGGACACGCTGGTGCACCTGTGCTTTCGGCAGTGCCCTATGTGAAGGACTCGGGGGACCTGCTTGGGGCGGCTGGCAGGCAGGGCTCTTGGACCTGCTTGTGGTCTTTCTGGATTTCTGGTGGGTATACTGGAACTTAGAACAAAAACTGTAGAATTGGATAATGTCATGGAGTCTTGGCCTTCAGCAAAACTGTCTTTCAAAAATGCTGGTCAGGTACTATGGCTAATCCTTTGATACTTCCCGCATGTCTTTGAACATTTCCTGTGCGTTAGACACTATTCCAAATGCTCTGCAGGTATCCACCGCTCAAACTGTCACAACAACCTGCTTACCTCTGAGAAGTATGTTATTTTTTCCATGTTTCAGATGAAAATATTGAGGCACAATGAGGGAATGAAGCTCGGCCAAATAACCTAGCTCCTGGCAGCAGACAGCCATGGCGGCACACGTGGGTCTTTTCTAGAAATGATGTAAGACCTATTGTTCTCTGGGTAGGGGCCCAGTGACCACAGGTTGGTGACAGGAGCACTGAGTGCCAGCCCCCGTGTCCCCCAGGCTGGGTTATGCCTTGCTCAGGGCGTAACCCACCCACCTCTGCCCCCCCCGGTGGCTCTGGTGGCAGAGACGGGTCTGGCGTCTGTGTGCATAACAGCTGCACGTCTCTGCCCTGCCCAGCTCAGTCCCAGGGCTCTGTTATCCCCAAGTCACTGGAGCTGAGAACAGAGTGGGTGGGGATTTAAGGGGATGGAGACTGGCTTAATCTTGCAGGTTTGCTATGAACAGTGGGGCAGGGAAATTGATGTATGCCTTGAGGACCTAGATTCTAAATCCTAAGGATGACCCATTGGGGTCTCAAGATCCTGAAGGCAGGTCCTCAGAGAGTCTCCATAAGGATTTGTATGGGCTAGGAACCTGCTCCCTACCAAGGGGGTCACTGAATAATGCCATCTGGTTTGAGATGTCACCTCCAGGAGATGACATGGTGGAAAAGGAATGGCATGGTCTTGAGTAGCAGATGGACTAGGGTGTATGACCTGCCTCTCACCTGACCTGGGCGACCTGGGTGTGTTAGCAACAGCGCTGAGTCTAAAGATGAGCAGAAAGAGTCATGATTGCTGGCTGCCTAGAACACAGGCTCTCCCCGCTCTGCGCCTCTCCCTCTTTGGCTGTGCGGGTAGCTCATGCCTCAAAACCTTCTCGCCTCACCAGCCACCCCTTGGGGCCCCCTCTGCCAACCTTTACCTGTGCATCCAGGGCAGGGTGCACTGTTAGAGACCAGGCTCACTCGCCTTCTGGAGCCCAGATGTTCCGGAGTGAACGTTTCAGAGCAGCCAGACTCTCCCCATATCGCCTTCATCTTTATTTACAATTCTCACACAGAGCCCCACAGGCTGAGCAGAGCTTTAGTCTGCTTCTCTCTCTCAGTGGAGGCTTTTTGACAAGAGCTGTGGTGAGAGCGGTGAATGCATTCTTCAAGAAGCCGGGGGCAGCGACAGTACAATATTTCCGGTACAGATGGACCTATTTGCAGGGCAGAAATAGAGGCACAGATGTAGGGAAAAGACTTGTGGACAGAGTGAGGGAAGGAGAGGCTGGGACGAATCGAGAGTGTAGCATGGATATGAAGGTACACCACCAAGTGTGGAACAGCTAGCTAGCGGGAGCTGCTGTACAGCACAGGGAGCTCAGCTCAGTGGTCTATGATGACCTAGAGGGGCGGGATGGGGGCGGTGAACCGGAGGCTCAGGAGGGAGGGATCGTATGTACACAAAAGCTGAGCCCCATTATGGCACAGCAGAAACTATCCCAACATTGTGAAGCAATTATACTCCAATTAAAAAGAGAGAGAAATTACAAATTTTCCTTTGCCCCAATACTAATCAGCAAACCAAACCAAAACATTTGGAATTTTACTGCTTTTTCCTTGGTTGGTCCCCATGGCAGGCCTGGGGTCATCACAAATGTGGTTTTGCCAGGGCCTCCTGTACTCTTGGAGTTTGGGCACAAAATAATTCTGCTCACACACTTGATCCTATTGTGTTGCATGACAAAGAGCTCATTCTTTCAGCTTTGGGCGAGAGCAGGTTATAGATGAGGGTCTGGCTGTGCCCTGCAGATGCCTAGAAGAATAACGAGTGAGCTCACAGCAAGTGACTCATGCCCCTCTGCAGTGGCCGTCTATTCCACGGAAGCCCCACCAGCTGGTGACTCTTCCATAAGCTGCTGTGTGCCGGCTAATAATTCTAATCTCCTTCCGTCACCCAGTAACCATCTTTCATCTAACAATTTCCTCCTCCAGTTAATACCGTCCACTGCTAGCTACTGGGGGATTTCAAGACGACGATAACAACAAAATGACGGCAGCAGCTAGCATCTGAGCTCTTATCTCTTGAGTGGTTGCAAGAGCTTTCCCTGTATTTTCTCCCCTAATCTACCCTAGAAGCTAGAAACTGTTCTTCCAGTTTACAGATGGGAAAACCAAGGGTCAGAATGATTAAGGAACTTGCCTTAAGTTATGCAGCTGAACAAGTGGTGATTCAACAAAGCCCTTGCCTTTGAAGGGGTACCTCCCTCCTGCTGATGGTCGCTCTTCACTGCCTTGCTGAGGATGAGGCAGTATGCTGAGCGACAGTGTAATTTTGGGTCATCACTACTTTTATGAGTGATTTCTTTGAAGATTGTGTGTGATCTCAGCAAGAAGGCAAGATTAGCAAATGTGAAATGATCAGAGAAACAACACAAGGTAAATCCTAAAATTTCCATAAATGAAAAATATCTGGGGAAATTCTTTCCAAAATGCATTTTATAGAAGTGTAGTTTGTTAAAGTGTTACCATATCTTTTAAAAAATATTCAAGAGTCGGTTTCCATTTGTGAAGCATGGGACCCAGTGATGATAATTTGTTTCTTGGCTGCAGGACTTGTCAGGAACTTTACTTTCTTAACCTGCATGACACGCTCTACATCACATTTCCTTCATTATGAGATGTCATCAGTTGTAAGATGCCCCATTTATTCCATAATAACTTTCCCAGAGAATAAAATTTTTCACATTTGTAAGGCAGGTGCTCATTTCCAAGGCATTAGTAGGTGGAAATCAAAGAAATAGGTTATTAGACAGCTTTTCCCAAAACTTCCGACCAAGGAACCATTTTATGCAGGACTGTTGCTCTTCAGAAGAGTCTCTGTGAATCATTGGTTGGAGGAGAAAGCTGCTTCAGATTGGGGGAAGCCAAAGAGAACTGGGAGGAGGCAGCCTGGAAGCGGGTCTCACAATCTGGGCAGGAGAGGCTGAGTGGAAGACAGAGGCAGAAAGGGGTGGGTCCTGGAGCCCATTGAAGGGCCGTGTCTCCCTCCCAGGACTGGGTCCCACCTGGCACCCCATCATAACAGGGGGAGAATCGGATGTGCTTAGAACAGGCTTTCCCTACAGCATCCAACAGTGCAGGGAGCAAGACTCCACATGTCTCAGTCTGTAATGGAGACAACGCAGCCAGCAGTTTCAGCCCAGGCCGGGGTGCTGTGGAAGAGGAAATGTGGGCTCTGTGAGAGCCCAGAGGAGGGTTCCCCTCCTTTCTGGGGAGTGGTAGGAGAAGTCTTCCTGGAGGAGGTAGTTCTTAAGTGGGTGCTTGAAGGGATGAGAGGAGGTGAGCATGACTACAGATAGTAGCGTAGATGCTGGCTTCACCAGCAGGGCTCTGGAGGAGCTGAGCAGACTTCAGTTTAGTGGGAGGGGGGGCCTGGTAGGCAGTGGGGAGTAACATGGGAAAACTGAACTTGGGCCAGCCCGTGCAGGACCTTGGAGGCCATGAGAAGACACGGGCCTCGCACAGCGCCAGCAGGCCGTGGAGACGTGGCTGCTCAGCTGTGTCTGCCTCTGCGACCCCATGGACTGCTGTCCACCAGGCTCCCCTGTCTGTGGAATTCCTCCTTGAATCTGGGCTGCTCTTTGATGAGCTTGGACTAATAGAATATGGAATAAATGAGACAGCACAAGCACTCACCCTGGGCCTTGAGAATACCTGCAGCTTCTGCGTTTCCCATTGCTCTTGGAACCAGCACCATGAGAAAAGACTCATCAAATCCACTAAGAAACGCATGTCACAGTCATCCCCTGTCACCGCAGCTGATAGCCAGCCAACTAAGGGGAGAGCCAACTAAGTGGGCTATAGAGAGGCCTTCCAGGGGGGTACTGACATCAGGTAACACGAGTGATGTTAGCATCAGCCAAGCCCGGACTAGACCAGAAGAACCACCATATAAACTCTTTTCTTATTTGCAGCCTCCTACATTGGGTTTCAACACACCTATGGAAGAGCCATACAATCAGTAGCACACATGTTGGGCTTTCCAATAAAAAATGTACTGTTATTGGTAAAAGCCATTAAAATCTTGAGGCTGTTGCAGCAGTTAATTTATCCTGACTACCTCTGTCTTGGGGTTGTTCAATAGATTAAATAAAATGAATGTAATGGCTTGAATATTACTCCTGCCCTGCAGTGATATATCTATGTCCAAACCCTAGGATACTGGGAATGTGGCCTATGAGGCAAAAGGGTCTCTGTAGTTGTACTTCAGGATATTGAGGTCATCCTGGATTACCTGTTACATGTGTGGGCCCTAAATCCATTGATGACTGCCTTTATTTTTTTAATAATATTTATTATTTATTAGACTGCTTTGGATCGATCTTAAGCCCCGTTGTGGTGCGGGGGCTTAGCTCCCCCACGGCATGTGAGATCTTAGTTTTCCAACCCAAGTCCTCTGCGTTGCAAGGCGAATTCTTAACCACTGGGCCACCGGGGAAGTCCTGATGACTGTCTTTATAAAGCAGGAGAGTTTTATAAGCCACAGATAGAAGAGGAGATGGTCATGTGAAGATAAGAGGCAGAGATTGGAGCGAGATAGCCACAAACCAAGGAAAGCCTGGAGCAGCTGGAAGAGGCAAAGAACAGATTCCTCCACGGTGCCTTCTTGTTACGGCCAAATGCTCCAGGAAACACTCACTTAGAAGGACAGCGTGGATAGCGGAATGCAGTTTATGACACCGTGGGTCCGAGGCAGCTTCCTCCTTAGCCAGGGCCCCCGACCGACTTCCGTGAAAACCTTATATACCTTAAGTGTACTGCTCAAGCCCACATCCCCAGACTCCTTAAACCTAGCCTGGAAAGTGTTAAAGGGAGATACAATCGGGTTCCAGCCATGATTCATAATCAGAAGGGTCAGCTGGGTATACACTGTCGCCTACACCAGTGGGTGCCATACAGATTACAAGGGTGACTGACTACATAGGGGATTATCTCATTCTTTTTGGTGACAGGAAATCTTGGTATGGAATCTGGTGTTTATCAGTCAGGGAGGCCAGTTCGGCCGTGGGTATGTTATCGCCATGGCTACCAGGCACACAGCCCAAAGCTCACTGAAAGTGCAAGATGGAGTTTCCTTCTTTTTCAAGATGGAGTCAGCTCGGCCTGTCCCTTTCCTCCCTCGTTCCTAGGGAATAGGGCCCTGCTGGCCCTTTGATTTTGGATTTCTAGCCTCTAGAACTGGGAGAGAATAAATTTCTGCAGCTTTAAGCCACCCACCCAGTTTGTAGTCATGTGTTATAACAACCCGAGGAAACCAATATAGTGAGATATGCCCAGGGCTTAGCAGAGGGCCCAGCATGAAGAAGCACCCAGAAAATGGTGACAAGACGAGAATCAGCCCATAACGCCTCCACAGTTCCCTCCTTAGAGACAGGGTCTTCTGGAAGCTTGTGTCCTCTGAGAGCAGGCAGAGTTCACATCTGTATTGTTAATGCTGGGAGAAGCTTCTCGCTCATAACGGTATTGGTACTGAGATTAAATGCAGACCTGGGAGCAGGCATTTTCATTAAGGTGTAACCAAAAAATGAAGAAGCCTTTCTTTCTCTGCAGAGTCTCTTTTTAAATGCCTGTGGAAGCAGCTCCTGGGGCAGACTGAAAACCAGCCTCAGGCAGTAGGGGTGTGATCCCCGGGCCTTCAGGAAGGCCACCTTGAATCCCTCCCCAGGCCGAGGTCCAGAGGAGTTCAGGAGACCTCTCGTAGGATTAGCGTGAGGCAGCAAAAAAGGTAATGTAGACTGAGCGGGGAGGCCAGAAGCTTGCTGCTGCTGCTGCTGCTGCTAAGTCGCTTCAGTCGTGTCCGACTCTGTGCCACCCCATAGACGGCAGCCCACCAGGCTCCCCCGTCCCTGGGATTCCCCAGGCAAGAACACTGGAGTGGGTTGCCATTTCCTTCTCCAGTGCATGAGAGTGAAAAGTGAAAGTGAAGTCGCTCAGTCGTGTCCGACTCTTGGCGACCCCATGGACTGCAGCCCACCAGGCTCCTCCGTCCATGGATTAACCAGGCAAGACGACTGGAGTGGGGTGCCATTGCCTTCTCCGGGCCAGAAGCTTACGGCTCTGGAAATGTCTGTCCAGTAAGGTAGCATCCATCAGGTGTAGCTATTTAAATTTAAATTCTTTACAATGAAATAAAATTTTAAAAACTTAGTCCCACAACTCAATTGCATCGGATGACTGCAATTTGTAGAATATTTCCGTCATCACAGAAAGTTTGATCGGGCCGAGCTGCTCAGCCAGGAGGCTCTGCTGATTGCCAGCACTGTGACCTCCGACATGTAGGTCTCCGCTTGTTTCAGACACCGTCTCTGCCTCAGTGTCCCCATCTATAAAAGGAGGGTAATGACAATACTTACTTTGTAGGGTCAGGATCAAATGAGATACTAGATTTCAGGTACTCAGCTCAGTGTCTGACATGTGTTAGTGCTCTTTATGGGTAGAGAAATAACGTATAGTAAAGGAGTAAGGTGAGCTCACAGCTTGGGAGTGAGGAGGCCTGGGCTCCAGGCTAGGTTCTGATATTTACCAGAGGCTGTAGAGAAAGTTCCAATTCCTGCTCCATCAAAGTTGTGTGGCTTTGGGTAAGTCGCTTCACCTCTCTGAGTCCATATATCTTAGCAATAGAAGGGAAGTTTGAATTGTATTGGATCCTACGCTTCCAGAAAAAGAGAGGATCTTAAAAGCCTAATATTCTTTGACCCTGATCCCTGCTTTTAGAAATCTTTCAGAAGAATCAGAGAAATAAGCAAAGATTAAAGTTCAAAGATCATCTTTGGAGAATTAGCAAATAGCGACAAAATCTTGAAATTAGTTTAAATTTCTCCTAATAAGAAAATAAACACTTTATGGCATATCTGCATGATGAACAGTTATACACATGCAACATCATTTTGTAAAATATTACATAAAAGGGAAAATGTTTCTATTTAAAACAAGCAGAACTTATTTAAAGTTATACAGTGTGTGCGTAAATTTATTTTTTGGAAGCATTTGCATCTATCTATAGGCTACTACTACTACTACTGCTAAGTCACTTCAGTCGTGTCCGACTCTGTGCAACCCCATAGACAGCAGCCCGCCAGGCTCCCCCGTCCCTGGGATTCTCCAGGCAAGAACACTGGAGCGGGTTGCCATTTCCTTCTCCAATGCAGGAAAGTGAAAAGTGAAAGTGAAGTCGCTCAGTCGTGTCCGACCCTCAGCGACCCCATGGACTGCAGCCTATAGGCTAGCATACACCAATATTTTGAACAGTGACTTCTTTTACAGGATGCTGGACCTTGATTGCTTCTATTTTCATCTTTCTGTATCAGATTCTCTAAAATCTAGTTTGCCTCCACTAGTTTGCAAATGGAAAGCCTTACACACGCAGAAAGCTGATGGCCTAGATGGTTTCTAAGGGCCCTTGGAGGTTCTGACAATCTATGACTCAGCAAAGAGGTGGGAATAATCTGTTTACAGCCTCGAAACCTCTACCATGCAGGGGGCAGAAGACTGGGTGAGAGAATATCATTCAGTCTTTGGGCTCCGTCCTGACAGGTGTCACTGAGAACAGCTGATGCAGAGTGAGGCCCTGAATCTTGCCAGAAGAAAAGTCCAGACATCCCGTTCACCCTGACCACACTCAGTGGAAAAGCCATGGATGCCCCATCGGTGACTGGGAAGGTGTGAACTGTAAACAGACAGTGACAGGAGCCCGTTATGTGCTGGGTGCTGTGCTAACTGCTTTCACAAGTTCTTTCCTTTTAAGTCTTTAGAAAAGGAAATTTGGGACAAATAAACTTTTCATTTCCAATAAGCATGCAAAGAACAGTTCAACTTTGCTGGTCATTTAAGCAAAGCAAATTAAAACTGGGACTAAAGATTTTTCACCTAGCCGAGAGGCAACTATTGCTAAATTTAATAGTGCCAAGTACTGGTGAAAACGCGTGCAATCAGTCATGCTGATGTATACACATTTATCAATTGGTAAAAATGGTCTGGAAAAAAGAATACCATAAATATCAAAATCTTTAAAAATGTAGAAACCCTTTGCTCTAGAATTTTTGCTTGGAGGCCTGGTCTTTATCCTAGGGAAATGGAAGTGGGAAAGAAATCATACACAAAGAATACTAAGTGAGATCTCATCACCCAGAGGGTGCAAATGAGCAGCACTCACTGTGAGATACTGAAGTTTCAGCTCAGAGGCCCCACTCCCACAGCTTTCAGACAGGCATTTCTGGGGTTTTCAGCGGGCCCCGCATGTGCTCAAGCACTCTGCTTCAACCTGCTTGCTCTTCTTCTGCCCAAAAGCCACCTAAGGGAGACAGCCTTGCACCCTCCCATGTGACCCCCAGACCGACTCCCACTCTTCTCCAGACTGTTCCGTGCCCTGGAAGCTGACCAAAGGGCTGTATCTCCTCTACCAACTGGATTCAGCTTAGAGGGGCTGTGAAGCTCAGAAGACCAGTCTCTGGACAGTGAGGTCAACTCTTCATTCCCTAGCTGCCCCCTTAAGGGTCTCCAGTTGGAGGCAGCCCTTCTCAAGGGAACTCTATTTCTGATGTTGGCACAGCTCCCCTTGCCCTGCCCCAGCCCACCTTGGCCCCAGGGTACTGCATATTCTCTAGTCCCTAAAACCTCCTCAAATCTCCCAACCTCCTCTGAAGTGGTGTGCTGGGAAACCAGCTCTCCAAAAAGCAAAAGCCCTGATTTGTAGTGTTTGTAGACCTCCATGGGAGAAATACCCCCACCAGGGCCGGTGACCAGCTTCCTGCAGTTTAACAACTGGCTGACAGAGGCTCAGCACCCCAGGGCCCTGCCTTGCGGGGGGACTCTGGCTGGACCTGGAGTCTCGGGTCCTGCCTCTGCTGCAGCTGCTTTCAGCAACGATGCAGATTCCCTTTCCAGAGGGCCACTGAGTCACTCCGAGCCCTCTGTTCTCATCACTCCAGAGCCTGAGTCACACAAATTATGGCATAAAAAGAGCTCCATCCGCCTACATCTACCTCTCTCTCTTCCCCTCCCCCTCGCAGTCTTGAATCAGGCTGAGGCAGGGCTAGGAAACTCACAACCGGCTGCCATCTTCCACTTCTACGGCTCTCTCTTCTCTCTCCCCAAGTTCTGATTCCTAAACTGTGTCCTTATAGATCCAGCCTCCTCTGTACCTATCAGTTTAGGAAAAATGACGCTGCCACTTTGGGTTAAGGTGAAATACATCTGCGGACCAGCAGAGGGCGACTCTGAGTTCCATCAAACAGGCAAACAAACAGGCACCATTTCTAAACATCCAACAAAGGCATAGTTAAACATATTATGGTTTACTCATTCAATGGAATACTGTACAACCTTTTTTAAAAAGTCCTATGGTATGGTAAAATGATTATAATATTGTGCCATAGTGAAAAGCAAGATTTTTTTTTTCTCATCGATGCTACAATATAAAAGAAACTTGAGGACATTATGCTAAATGAAATAAGCCAGACACAAAAGGACAATTACTATATGATTCTGTTTAGATGAACTATCTAAAGGAATCACATTCATAGAAACAGAAAGTAGAATGGTGGTTGCCCTGACCTGGGGGAGCCAGAGAGTGGGGGTTGTTTAATGGGCATCACGTTTCAGTTGATGCCAAGGAGAGGACTCACTGGAAAAGACACTGATTCTGGGAAAGACTGAGGACAGGAGGAGAAGGAGGGGCAGACGGTGAGATGGTTGGATGGCATCGCTGACTCAGTGGACCTGAGTTTGAGCAAATTCTGGGAGATGGGGAAGGACAGGGAAGCCTGGTGTGCTGCAGTCCATGGGGTTGCAAAGCGTCAGACACAACTGAGCAACTGAACAACAACAACATTTCAATTTTCCAAGATGAAAAAGTTATAGAGGTCTGTTTTATGGCCATACCAATATAGTTAACTCTACTGAACTGTACACTAAAAAATGGCTAAGATGGTAAAACCAACTTTTTAAAGTAAGGGTTTTTTTTTTTTTAAGCCAAATAAACAACAGAAAAACCCCAAGATTCTCTATTTACTTGAGTGTTAGAGATGTGACAGTGCATAGGAAGCATTCTTGCCCTGGGTCTCAGAGAGCTTACATCCCCATGGGGAGGCGTGTCAAAGGCGAAGGCACATGAATAAACGTGAAGTTCAGAGAGAGGAAGCGCTGTGGAGGAGGTGCAGGCAGCGCTCTGCCTGTGCTGAATCAGAGCGCTGACCCGGCACCAGAGGTGAGGGGCGTGGCTAAGGGCACAGGAGGTGAGGTGAGGACAGCGGACTGGGAGCCTCAGGAAGGGAGAGTCCAGCAGCAGGTGGGGGCAGGGGGGCCGTGCCCCGCGGAGGGAGAGCGCCTGCGTCCTTCTATGAGCGTCTGAAAGAAGGCGCGCTGCCTCCTTGCACCAGCAGTTCCTCCGCCTGGCGAGGGGTGTGGCGGGCTTATCTCTATGCCTTATCTTCCTCCTGCCCCTCTGTGTTATCCATCTTGTCCATGGAGAGCTTAGGTGATTTTACAGAAAGACAACGGCATAACCCTTCCCACACCTTACTGCTCAGACAGACGGCAGGGCTCTTCATGAAGGCTCCTCCTTGTTTCACGGAGCTCCGCAAACTGCTTACAACGATGCAGGCTAGAACACCTTGTCTCTAAACAAGAACAGTGAGGCGAGGGGCAAACGTCGCTGGAAGACTCAGAAGAAAAAGGAGCGCGGTGTACTTTCACTCACCTGTCCTGTTCCCCTCGGGACTCGCCTTGTCAGTTGATTTGAATTCTAGCCCTTAATCGTCCTGGGTTTGTACTTTGTCTTCTCAGCTCCATAGAAAAATCTTTTGTTGTGATTTCTTCTGCTCCTCATTATTCTCTCTCCCTTAAAATATATCATTTTTTTCTTTTCTGCGGTGATTTTTCGCAGTGCTAAACCACCCCCCTCCTTGCTCCCCCACCGGGGAGGGGCTCAGTCTGACCACCTCAGCACAGGGTCAGATCCAGAACCTCTGCGCAGCAGGTCCTCAAATATTTGTGAGCGAGAGGCTTAGCCAGGGCTGAGAGTCACTCGCCCCCTCCTCCGTAGCACTCAGCCAGTGACACACCCTCAGCAGGGGCTCGGGACACGGGTTGCCAGTTTGATTTATGGGGCTTATTATTCCAAGTGGCGGCAGGGAATAGATATTGATTCAAACGGGTTTAAATATGTGAGCGGATGCACAATCCAGAAAGGGCTACAGATGGAGGAGAAGGGGTCTGTAGAGCCCTGAAGCAGAGGTCATGAAGAAACGCTGGTCCCCGAGGGAGCGTGGGGGGAGCTGTGGGGTCAAGGCCGGGTTGTGGAGCCAGGAGCACATCCGGCGGCATCACCTCATGTGCTGGGGGAGTGCCCTTGGGCAAGCGAGATGAGAGGGCCTCCTGTGAGGACTGCCCAGAGGAAAGTGTGTGTGTGCGTGTGTATACGCATACAGGTGTAAATGTACGTGCGTGCGCGCCTGTGCCTGTCTATATGCATGTGTGTGCATGCGTGTGCATACGGGTATGTGTGTGTGTACACACGTATGAGCGCACAGTTGCACATGTGCATCCTAGTCGCTCAGTTGTATCCAACTTGTCACGCGCCAGGCGCCTCTGTCCGTGGGATTTCTCAGGCAGGAATACTGGAATGGGTTGCCATTTCCTTCTCCAGGGGCTCTTCCTGACCCAGGGATCAAACCTAGGTCTCCTACATTGCAGGCAGATTCTTTGCCGTCCGAGCCACCAGGGAAGGCCCTGCACATGTGCATATATATGTACATATGTTTGTGTGTGTATATATACATGAATGTGTTTGCATATGGGGCTTCCCAGGTGGATCAGACTGTAAAGAATCCACCTGCAATGTGGGATACCTGGGTTCGATCCCTGGGTCAGGAAGATCCCCTGGAGGAGGAGATGGCAACCCACTCCAGTATTCTTGCCAAGAAAAATACCGTGGACAGAGGAGCCTGGTGGGCTACAGACCATGGAGTCGTAAAGAGTCAGACACGACAGAGGGCGCGTGCAGGTGCTTGCCAATGTGTGTATGTTGTATGTGAGCATGTGTACAAGCGTATTGTGTGCACATGTATATGTGTTCCTTGCATGTGTGTATATTAAGTATGTGCGTGCATGCACATATGTGTGTATTAAATATGTGTATGCTTATATGTGATTCCCGAGAGCTCAGGTGGTAAAGAATCCGCCTGCAATGCAGGAGACCCTGGTTTGATTCCTGGGTCGGGAAGATCCACTGGAGAAGGGAAAGGCTACCCACCCCAGTATTCTTGGGCTTCCCTTGTGGCTCAGCTGCTAAAGAATCTGCCTGCAATGCAGGAGACCTGGGTTCGATCCCTGGGTTGGGAAGATCCCCTGGAGAGGGGAAAGGCCACCCTCTCCCGCATTCCTGCCTGAGTGTGACTGTGTGTGCACATGTGTTTGTGCATATATGTGTATGTATGTGCATGTGTGTATGTTTGCATCCGAATGTGGATCTGTCCTGGCACATAGTAGATGCTTGATGAATGTAAATGCTTTCCTATACTGCTGCCCTTCCACTCTTCTTGTGCAGCAGTGAGTAACTTCATAGAAGAGTTTACAGAGGATTTCTAAATCTCCCCTGCACACGTCACGCAACCATGTCAGGCTTTCAAATTCTTGGTTCTGTAACACCACCATCACCAGGAACAATAACAGTTCCCTTTCCAAGTCACTGCCAACTTGTTCCAGTTATTATGGCTGCATTACAAGTCTTCTCAAAACATAGGGGCATAAAGCAACCATTTAATGTGCTCATGTATTTTGTGGATGGGGAATTCCTAGAGGGTACAGGAGGGGTGGGTGATGTCCGAGGCCTCAGCTGGGGGACTTGAAGTCTGGGGGCTGGAGTCGTCTGCAGGCTCCTTCACATGCACATTTGGGAGGTGCTGTCCGCTGGCCAAGAAATGAGTTGGGCTGTCAGCTGGAACACCTAAACGTGGCCTCTTGGCTTCTTCACCGAGAAGAAGAGTGTCGAGAGAGAGCGTCCAGTGAAACCTGCCCCCCTGTTTACCACTTAATCTTGGGAATCACAGTATCACTTCCAGCACATTCTGTTGGCAAGGCAGTTACAATCTTTGCCAGATTGAAGGGGAGAGGACAAAGAAGCACCCTCTTGATGGAGGTGTGTTCATGGCACGCTCAGAGCAGAGTGCACGGGATGGGATGTGCGTTGGTGTACCATCCTGGGAAAACGCAATCTGCCACGTTGCACATCAGGCAGCTTAGATGATCTCTTATTCCTCAAAAACCACTGAGGGACTCACCATACATATCTCCATTCTAGAGGTGGACCAACTGAGGCCCAGAGAGGCCAATGCTTGCCTTTGGCAGTATATTTAACGTCTCTGAACCTCAGTGACCACCCTCCCCTCTAGAAAAGGGGTAGGACGAGCTCTCCCTGAATATGACTGTGAGCCTGCAGTGCTTATTACTTTATGGGGTTTTTGGAAGGTTGAAGTCAGGCAAGCAGTTTTGTGATCTCTAACCCTCTGTGCCAACGCAGAGCACCAGTCTTTATCAGTGTAAATCATTGTTTCCTTCCTTCCACCTACAATCATCTGCCACACAAACCCCACAGCCAGCCAGGGAGCAGGCTTTCCACCCACATACCCTCAAGAGAGAGGCATGTCAAAGCATTTTGGCAAGAGTTTGCTTCGATGCAGCAGAAAGATATACCAGCCCCTGTCTGTTCCCATCTTCCAAGGGGAGAATACTTGGGAAGAAGGCTTGTGTTTGCTTATAAAGTCCAAATGTGTAACTCTTAATACCTCTTAATACCTTTAGTCAGTTACAAGCATGTAGCCCTTTAGCCGTACTTTTTAAAAGGCTGTCTGTTGTACTGAGGGTTTCTCCCCCAAAGGAAAAAGAAGGATCAGCATTTTTGCACTAGATCACAAGCAGGAATCTTCTGGCTCCTGCGTGGGCCAGGACCATCCTGGAAAATCACCCCTCTGGGATTCATTCTGGGCCATGTCCTTCACTGCCAACGCTGCATCTGCAAGGTCTGAGGCCTTTAGACACCCCCTTGGCTATGGTGCCCATTAAACAGACGATTTACTCTCCTGTTAATAGGATTCAATTACGAAAAGGGGTGGGGGAAGGGAGCTCACTGCTGGGGAGAGTTTAGGGGCCTGAGCACTGCTCTCGTTTTATGGCCCGATAGGCTGGTTGTCTCATAGCAACAGAGGCAGAAGTGAGGAGGGGCTAGAACTCTTACAGTTGGCAGGGCTGAGCTGTGCCCACCTCCCCAGGAGCTCTAAAATATCAAGTGGCGGGTGTCTGTACAACAGAGGTGAGTTGTCAGGTCTTAAAGCAGCACCAGGCTCAGCAGAGAGAGCCCCGGCTCTGTAATCTGGCAGGACCAGCTTTGACTCTGGCTCCCGCACGTGGGGACTCCCCACGTGGCTCAGTGGTGAAGAGTCCGCCTGCCAATGCAAGAGACCGGGTTCTGTCCCTGAGTCGGGGAGGTCCCCTGGAATAGGAAATGGCAGCCCACTCCAGTATTATTGCCTGGAGAATCTCATGGACAGAGGAGCCTGGCGGGCTACAGTCCATGGGGTTGCGAACAGTCGGATGCAACTGAGCACGCACACGCATGCATGCATATGTGCAGCCCGCACTTAGAGCAGCTAACCGTGGAAGAGCAATTTAAGGCCTCTGAGCTTCAGATTCAGTTTCTTCAACTGACCATTGCGTAAAGTGAGGGACAGAGATGCTAGGATCATGCCTGATACTTAGGGAAGGCCCTATGCTCGTGTTTATTTTTGTCGCTGCTTTTTAATCCTTCCAACAAGCACTTTAAGGATAAAAGAGTAGAGAGAAGTATGTTTTTGCCTTCAAATGTTATTTCTCACTTGTCTCTTCTATTGATGGGAACAAATCTCTGCCCATGCGCCCAAACTGTACAGTTTGACCACCGGGAGGTCACTGGGCCAAGCAGGCTCTTCTTAAAGCTGGCCGGCTGGAAACAGCCGTGAAGCTCTCACTGCTCCCCGCTTCTCCTTGGTTGGTCTTTAAAAGGTGAGTTTCTCTTTTCCTGCCCCAAATCTCCACCATTTCTAACTCTCATCACTGCTCTGTACAAAGTAAGGTTAAAAAACCCCCAGAGGCTCAGAGAGGCATCGTGACCTGCCTGGGGTCACACAGTACACAGTTGTCAAAGGCTGAGGGTTTTGGCTGCTGGGCGGGTTGGAAATGCCAGCCCCTCCAGCTGCTGACAAGCCCCACCCCTTAGAGCTTCCACTCCTCCTCCCTCCCCTCCTTCGGCAAAAAGAAACTCATTTCCCATCCCAGACTTCTCTGCCAGCCCAGAAAGATTAAGTGAAGAAGAAATGTCTCCAAATATACCGAGATGGTCTTTCCTGGCTTCTCAGATTTGCTGTCTGTGGTTTGAAACCTTTTGCCCAGTAGATTCTGGGAATTGCAGGGCAGGGGCCTGGGTAACAGCTGCCAGCCCCTGGGCTGGGTACCTGCCCTCTCGAGTTTGTGTCCTGGGGCTGTGTGCTCAGACTTGACCATGTTTGGGCATGGAGGCTCGTCTCAGACGGGAACCAAAGGCCGCTTCCCCAGAGACGGGCTGGGAGCCCAAACTTCCTGCTGCAGCTCAGGCAGCTTCTTTTGGGTGGGGGCTGGGGACCAGGCAGAAAAGGGTCTGCCGAAGACTCGCAGGGCACCCAGGAGACTGTGAGTACTGAGGTCAAGGACACTGGGGAAGTGGTTTCTCCAGAGACTGGGGCTGGAGCGGAGACCTTCGCTGAGGGGGCCGGCAGTGGGAACTCCCTGCCTCGAGGGGCTGGCCATCAGGACTCTGGGCTCCAGGGGAGCTGGTGTTAAGTCACACGGGACTAGAACTGCCGGACCCGTGGTCTGGTGGCCTGCGGGGGGCTGGAGGTGGGAAGGAGGGTCCTTGGCCCCGTCACTGGGGTGGCTCAGTGCCCTGGCCCTCATCTCAGCCTGCAGAGCAGCCAGAGGGCAGCAGCCTGGAGATCAGGACCAGCCCTGGCCCTTGTCACCGGGGGAGGGGTGGGGCAGAAACAGGCCCAGCAAGAGCACTGGGGACTTCTGATCCAAACCTCAGGGTTTCTTTCTTAATAGCAACAGTTAATATTTATCAAGGGCTTGCACTGGGCCAGGCAATGTGATGTTCAGTACATCATTTGATCTTTATCAGAATTCTCGAAAGTGGGCACTATCATGCTTGTTTTACAGTCACAGGTTGCTAGGTGACAAAGCCAGGATTTGATCCCATGCCTGATGATCTCAGAACACCCCCTGTCCCTCACTCCATTAGACCCTTAAACACTGTCTTCTATGCCCCGAAAAGGATGTCAACCCAAATATCGGATTACTGAGGACCCCCCAAATCCTACCTTGCTTGGCCTTTCTTCACCTTTCCTCAATCTACCCCAGACCTCCAGTGACATTTCCAAATGGAGACCTATATCTCAAAAGTCCAGAGATATTTAGCAGTTCTCAACTGAGGAGTTCTTCTTCGAGTCTAACTGAAATCCCCCCTTTTACAGCTGCAACCCATTTCTTCCTGTGCAGACCTCAGAGGGTCTCAGCGGTTGCCACCCTTCCTGCTGCCTAAAGGTTCTCACTACGGATGTTGAAACTTAGGACTATATCTGTATTCATATCCTCACCCTGCTCTTTTATCCTGTGTGGTCTTAGAAGGATTTATCAAAACTCTGCTAGCCCCTTCCCTTGGGCTGGGTGACAGTCTCACTAGAGCTTTGCAGACAGGAGGGATCTGAACAAGCGGCCGGGTCCAGACTGCTTCATCTCCTTTCCTCCTGAGTGCCCAGACCTGGTACACTGGGAGTGCCTGGGGGAGGGGATGTTATGATAGGGCAGACGGGCCTCCCCAGTCTCAAGGATGCTCTGACTCTCCCAGGGAAGGACTGGTTCTATTGTGGGCATTCAGCCTAGGTCCTCCCTCCAGGGCGTGATTCCGTGTTGCCCCTAGAGCCTTGGGTTCCACAGTCCCAGGGCTAGGGCCAGGCACCAACGACCCCAGACAGTCCTGGGAAGGAAGGCTGTGTAGGACTTTTGCCCATCCCAAGGTGGCTATATTCTTTAGCCTGCAAAAACACGTGTGGGCTTGTTAGACTGGCCGTAGGTAAATCATGATGTGGGTTGTCCCATTTCCCACAAGATGGAAGGACAGGACAAAAGTAACAGAAAAAGAGTTGAATAGCATGTCTCTCGTTGTCAAGAGAAGATTTTTTCCTTTGTGACTTTGTAGTGTCTCTGTTGGAGTGTAGGGAAACCACACTGCTCAGTGCCCCAAATGTGGGAGAAAAAGTCATCATTGGGTATCATCCCTGTTAATCACCTTGGAGGGCATGACAGGGCTGTAACCTTGGAATCTGACCCTGGAGTCTCCTTTTTAGGACAGTGGGGGGCCGGGGACACCTGGAGTGGGGAAGACAGGGTGGAGATCTCTGACTGGACCCTTGAAGCAACTTAACAGAAGAGAAGTTGAGTAGAAGATAAGACACTGTTGAAAATCCCTTTGAATTAATAACGCCTATCTCGGGAATACTCACTCATTCAAAAAAATAATGTTTATTACCTTGGGGACCTGGCAGGGAAAATAAAGTCCCTCCTGATAGCTCACTAACCTTTCCCCTAATTCAGGGGTTACAGAGAAAGGCCCCACCGCCCTCTTATCCTTGGTAGAAATGTTACCTTAAGCAACAAACAAAAAGCAACAACAAAGGAATTTACTGAAGGTTGTGGGGCAACTCTGGAGAAGGCGATGGCACCCCACTCCAGTGTTCTTGCCTAGAAAATGCCATGGATGGAGGAGCCTGGTGGGCCGCAGTCCATGGGGTCGCAAAGAGTCGGACACGACTGAGCGACTTCTCTTTCACTTTTCACTCTCCTGCATTGGAGAAGGAAATGGCAACCCACTCCAGTGTTCTTGCCTGGAGAATCCCAGGGACGGGGGAGCCTGATGGGGTCGCACAGAGTTGAATACGACTGAAGCGACTTAGCAAGCAGCAGCAGCATCACGGGGCAACTCACTGACTGCTCGCGAAATCCATACCAGGACCGAAGCCGGGACACTCTGGCTCCAGGAGGTGCCTGGGGGACAAGAGTGACCCTCCTGGCGGGGGTTCAGGGAGGAGGGGCTCTGCTTGCTCTGGGAGAGGCAGGTCCCAGGAGAAGGATGAAGGGCCTCAGGCCCAAGACACAGGGAGGCAGGAAGCCACCCGTCACTTGCGCCATTCTGCTTGGGCTCAGGGGGGCTCAGGGGGGCTCAGGTCCCCAGGTAAGAGAGCAGCTGCTGAGGCCACGATGATGCCACATGCCCTCGCGGAAAGCAGGGAGGTGGCCGTTTCAGGATCCCCACGGCTGAAACCCTCCTGTTGCCCCGATGTCTTGGCTGTCCTCTGGCGGAGCTGCTGCCCCTTCTCTGCATGCTCCCCCTGCCCAACCAGCCCTGCTGTGGGAGTGGTTTTTCATTTAAGTTAATTAAGTTTTGACTGTGCTGGGTCATTGTTGCTGTGTGAGGCCTTTCTCCGGCTGTGGCGTGTGAGGGTTACTCTCTGGTTGCAGCGCACAGGCTTCTCATCGCGGCGGCTTCTCTCCTGGAGCACAGGCTCCAAGCGCGTGGGCTTCCGTAGTTGCAGTGCGCAGGCTGAGTAGTCGTGGCTCACCGGCTTCGCTGCTCCACAGCATGTGGAATCTTTCTGGACCAGGGATCGAACCCACGTCCCCTGCATTGGCAGGCGGGTTCTTATCCAGTGCGGCACCAGGGGTGTCCTGTGAGACTGCTTCGGCTCCAGGTTTCTCTGAGACAAGTGTCCTCGGAGGACGTGCACGGGTATTCCCCCTCCGCTGCTTACAGTGTTAGTTTATCTCCTGTATTAGTTTCCTATCGCTGCTGTAACGAATTAGCACAAACTCGGTGGCCCCAGTAGACATCTACGCTTACACAGTTCTGGAAGGCAGAAGTTCAAAATCAGCAGCATGCTGGCAAGGCTCAGTCAAGGTGTCGGCAGGGCTGCACTCATCCAGAGGCTGCAGAGGACGACGCTTGGTTCCCTGCCCCTTCCAGCTTCCGGGAGCTGCCAAACCCCTGGTACATGACCCCATCACTCCAGCTTCAGCCACCCTAGTCATAGCCCTCTCTCTTCTGTGTCTCATCTCCCTCCGCCTCCTTCTTGCAAAGATCCTTGTGGTTACCTTTAGGTCTACGTGGATAATCCAGGATAATCTCGCCATCTCAAGAGCCTTAATTTTAAAGTCTTTGCCATGTAAAGTCACAGTCACAGATCCTGGGGCTGAGAACATGTGCATCTTGAGGGCCGTTACTGAGCCTGTCACACATTGTGTGACCTTGTGCAAGTCACTTTATCTCTCTGAGCCACAAGTCCTTCATCTGTAGAATGAGGATGATAATATTTGCCTCTCAGAGCTGGTGGAAGGCTTACATGGGGCCCAAAAGCCCTCTGAGTTTTCCAAGCTCTGCACTGAAAATAGAGACGATGTTGATGGTTGATCACCCTCTCCCCTCACCTGTCACTTGTGCTGATTTCATGTCTGTTTGCCTCTCTGGTCCTAGCAATGTCTGCTGTCCCCAGTGGCCATGGGAAAGAAGCTGGTGATGGCCCAGAAGCGGGGAGAGACTCGGGCCCTCTGCCTGGGAGTGGCCATGGTAGTGGGCGCTGTCATCACCTACTACATCTTAGGCACCACTGTGCTGCCCCTCTATCAGAAAAGGTACCGTACTCCCAGCCTGCTCCCACCCTCCAGTCTAAGGGTCTAGCATCTATCGTCGTGTTGTGTATCTCAAGCGACAGGGAGCTCACCACTTCAACTATACACACCGTTTCATTTGAGGGCCTTTCTGATAAGTAGGGGGCTTTCCAGGTGGCACCAGTGAGAGAGCCCGCCTACCAATGCAGGAGACGGGTTCGATCTCTGGGTCAGGAAGATCCCCTGGATGAGGGCATGCAACCCACTCCAGTGTTCTTGCCTGGAGAATCCCGTGGCTAGAGGAACCTGGCAAGCTGTGGTCTATAGTGTCGTGAAGAGTTGGGCAAGACTAGCGTGCACTGATAAGTAGGAAGTGTCTACACTGAGCTAAACTCTGTTCCCCTGGAGCTCTGCTCTGGAATCTCAGAGAATGTCCCATGCCTTTGCTTTCCGACATGTCAACCACGTGAGCTTTTAAAGGAAAGCCTGGGAAGTTCCTGATCCGTGCTCTAATGAGAATGAATACGCTCCATTTTCTCAGCCTGATCTTAGGACAAATCTCAGACCCTTGCCTCTGAGCACGTTCCAGCGGCTGACAGCCCCCTTCTGTCTGGCAGTGTCTTCTGCCTGATAGATGGAGATGAGTCACGATTGACTTGCTGGTGTGTGGATGAGCCCGTCAGCCTCTCTGGGGTCTGCTCCCGCCTCACTTTTACAGTGCTTGAGCCTTTCCAGGCCAGAATCCTACCGAGTGAGGCACTGCTCAGAGTGGCCGTGTGCCTCCAAGACATTTTCTCTGGGTTCAGCGCCATCCCTCCCGTCTTCCCCACCTGGGCACAAATCAAGCTCCTCCTCCATCTGCTCTTTCTAAGGTGAGGGGCACAGATTCTGAAACCATCCAGACCTGACTTCAGAGACTGTGAGCCCTTAGCAAAGTCACTTGACCTCTCTGAGCTTCTCTTCCACTCTCTGCAAAATGAAGATGGTGTGGACAAGGGGTCTGAGGTCTGGCTGCAGACCAGAGTCACTGCGAAGAATGTTGAAAACACATCAACCCATCTTGGAAATTCTGATTCACTTGTCCTGGGGTGTGGCTTGGATGTGAGGATCTTTAAATCTAACCAGGGTTTGGGGTGAGCAGTGGGGGCCAGGCTAGGTTATGTAGATATTGGCCAAGAGGCCAAAAGACTGGTATTCTGATTTTATGATCGCTCCCCGGGACCCAGGGGCTCTGGGGTCATGCTCCTTTAGTGCTGGCTGCTAACGGCAGATGGGTCTTGGTCCTAAGTCTCTTTCAATGGGTTCGTGCTGGGCGCTCTGTGCCACCCAGGTTCTGAGATGTGTTTGTGTGTGCATGGTCTCCCCAGCGTGTGGACCCAGGAATCTACGTGTCACCTGATTGAGACCAACATCAGGGACCAGGAGGAGCTGGAGGGCAAGAGGGTGCCCCAGTACCCATGCCTGTGGGTCAACGTGTCGTCCGTGGGCCGCTGGGCTGTGCTGTACCACACAGAGGACACTCGGGAGCAGAACCACCAGGTACTGACTGGGTGGGGAGTGAGGACGCGTCCTTTTAACCCTGGCGGGTGTGTGCTTGTCCCCAGCTGGCTCCCGAATCCACTCTGAAGGAGAGCCAAGACTGGAAAAAGATAGACCCCGTTGACCAGGGGCCACAGCTGGTCTGAGGCCCAGCCAGTCGTAGCCCTTCCGTGCTGAGTCCAACAGACCTGTCACTAACTGGCTGTGTGACGGGGGCTTGGCCCCGCCAAGCCTCAGTTTCTGTTCATTGAAAATTGAAGTGCTGCTATGAAGCCAAGGACTGTGTATAAGGTGCCAATCTTGATGTTGGCTGGAGAGCAGGCACTCAGAGGAAGCAGCTGGTAGTGTTCTTATTTCATTCTATAATGTGGGTCAGATGAGAAGCCAGACCCAGAGCTGACCTCACGTACAGGAACCCCGTGACTCCCCGACTCCCCCCTCTAGGAAGCCAGAGGCCCCGGTTCGGAGCAATCTTTAGAGGTCAACACTTGGAAAGTTTTCCTATCACTGCCTCTCAGTGCCCCCTCACACCTCCTAATCTACCACTGCAGTCCTTTCTGTAGGAAACACAGGTTGACCCATTTTCATTCAAGCATCACTTCCTGTGTTAGGGGTTGGGTTCGAGAGAAGAGAGCTCATACACGAATAATACCTAGCAGAAAGGGCCAGTGCCATAGAGAAGAGCAGTGAGGTGAAGGTGTCAGAAAGGCACTGGTGTTAAAAATCAGGCAGGTACTGGTTACACAGAAATGCAGAGGCGGCATACGTGTCAAGAGGACACAGAGAGCAAGGTATGGCGAAGGAAGGTGGGGAGATACAGCATTCCAACCCCTGCAGAGACAATGCTACAGGGTGGGGTATAGCGAGAAAAAGCTTCAGAGGCAGCTTAGGGTCTGTTCCCAGAGGCCCTGCACACCGCCAACGTGTGCAATTAAAATGGGTTTTTTTGGGTAGTTTTTCTGTTTTGTTGTTGTTTTTTGAGAGAAGCAAAACTTTAATGAAGAATGCTACATGTTATTGAAGGTAATTAGGTCTCATATTAAAAAAATATTACTGAAAACATTTTACTAAAATTTTTTTTGCTCAAAAGACCGTCTTCAAAGATATCTGAGAGAAATAGCGTGTACAACACAGTAGGAGAGAAGGAGAGGAGGTTTAATTCCAGCGTAAGACACTGACACCACACAGGTAGGGAAGTGACCATTTTAGAGAGAATGGGATCGGATGTTTATATTCAATCAGGATTTTCTTTTCTTTTCTTTTTTTTTTTGAGCTTTAACAGTTCAACCGAAGGAAGGAGGTTGGGAAGAAAAGATGGGGGAAGGGCTAAGCTCATTCACAATCACCATTTTACAAAACACCGCACTGATTCAACCACATGAGACATGGAGGTGAGTTGTAGCTGTGTAGCCCAGCAAATACGGAGAGCAAATGCCAGGGACGCAGGGTTGATGTAATAGGCACATGGTTTTAAAGAGACTGGTTCTGTCAGAGTGGTCTCTCATTGACCTGAGCCGGGAAGACATGAAGCTCCTTCACATTTTCATCAAAGGCCAGAGCTTTGCTGGGAACTAAGTTCACTCCAAATAATGCTCCTGGCGCTGGCTTTAACAGGAAGTAAAGTTATTTGCAACTCCTAATAGAATTCACCATTTCCTAGGGGAAGTTCTACTGATTACCAGGGAGTGAAATTCATGCAAACCATAAAGAAAGGAAATACTAATTATATTCTGGTGCTGTACAAGCTGTGTGTCTGTTTTCTGCCAAGGACTACCAAACTGTGGAATTAAAATGTGATCAGGGAAGCTGGGGCTCCTCACCTCTGGGTGTTAGGTCCTCCTGGGGGTCCTAACAAAACCAGGGTCCTACACCAGACCCACGGAAGCAGAAATCTCTGGGCTTTCCAGGTCATTCTAAGTTTCCCTGGGAATTACTGCTGTGAGCAACTGGAGCCTTTAAAAGGTGTGGCCTGCTGGCAGCATGATCAGAGTGATATGGAGGAGTGTGAGGTTCAGTTACTAGGGAGAGAGGTGGGGGCCACCACAACAGGGACAGAGCTGGGACAGAGCTGGGACAAGGATGGATGCTGACACTCAGAACTTGGCAGCTGATGGGGTGGTAACGGGCAGGGTGCCTGGGGGGACGGTGGGATCGTGAACAGGGCTGGGGGCTCCTGGTGAAGTGGGTCTGGGCAGGCAAGGAGGCCTGGCTGTCCTGTCGTCACTAGCATGACTCAGCCACACCGGATGCAGCTAGGGCCTCTGAACCTGCCTGAATCAGCTCCTCGAAGAACTCCTGCCTCTTCTTTGGCATCCAGGGCCTCCTGATTTATCCCCAGGATCAAGAAGCAAATTTTCAAAGACAAACAGAAGTGGTCACTCGTGCGAGGGGAGTTGGGAGCAGGCTGGTTTGCAGGCTGCCAGCTCAGAGGAGCTGGAGGTCAGATCCTCCCCGGAATGGGCTCCCAGCGGCCTGAGGCCTGCCTGCTGGGTTCGGAAGGACAGCACAGCCACCACCACGTGTTCAGTCTTTTCTCCCAGAGCACCCAGGCGCCCCAGGAGTGGTGCTGAGGGCAGGCTACTGCACTGGTGTGACGGGGAGGGGCCTTCGTGGCTTTGCCAAGCAGCGGGGTGGTGTACCAGCTGCTCTTCCCACCTCTGTTCAGCTCTGTGGTGCCAGGACCTGGTGCTTCAGGATGGCTGGGTGTCTTCTGGAGTGACATGTGCAAGGCTGTCTCGCTCCACCTCTATCCTGAGGAAGGACGTCACCAGCTCACTCTTGGTTTATCTCATGAGACTTAGCCTGAGAGGTTCTAAGCTCCTAGTCACAGTCTGCACTGAAGACAGTGACACCATGGGGCTTGGGAGAGAGGCTGGATCATTTAAGATCCTTTAGACAACTGGCACTAATGGTAAAGAACCCGCCTGCCAATGCAGGACACATAAGAGACACAGGTTCGATCCCTGAGTCACGAAGACCCCCTGGAGGAGGGCCTGGCAGCCCACTCCATCCTAACTCAGCTGGCCAGGTTAACCAAGGTCACAGTCGGTGGCAGCGGGGAGGCTCGGGCCAGGCCCTTCCAGCTCAGGATTCGGGATCCACTTGCTGCTAGGACCCTGGGCTTCCCTGGTGGCTCAGATGGTAAAGAATCTGCTTGCAATGCAGGAGACCCGGGTTCCATCCCTGGGTTAAGAAGATCCCCTGGGGAATAAAATGGCTACTCACTCCAATACTCTTGCCTGGAGAATCCCATGGACAGAGAAGCCTGGTGAGCTACAGTCCATGGGGTGGCAAGGAGTCGGACACGACTGAGCAACTAAGGCAAAGTTAGGACCTTAGAGTCCCCAGCAAATCTGAACGCCAGATTCCTCGGGAGACAGCGGCTCCCCAGCCTCGGGGACCTGATCTGGATGCAGCTCCGCCCTCTCTCCAGGCTGTCAGAGCTGCAGCGTAGTCATCACCTCTACTGCTGGACTGAGTGCTGTCAGGGCAGGCAGCCTCCGGGCAGGACCTCACTCAAATCCAGGGAAGAACCCAGGCTTGGGGAGGAGCTGGCCCGGCACTGTCTCTGATTTTGACTCGTTTGACATGATTATATAGGGCAGTGGTCCTCAAACCAGTGCCTGAAGGAGTCCCCAGGTTGCTGGGCCCTCTCCTCAGAGATTGAGTGAGCAGGGAGCCTGTGCCTGTGGCCAGCCCTCCAGGTGGTTTGCTGTGGGGGCTGCAGGGGGACCACCCTTGCTAAGCATGTGCTGGAAGCTCGCGTGAGCCATGTGCAAACCTCCCAGGTCGGGAGGGAGATAAAGCCAGGATTCTCCTTTCTGCCTTCTCTGCAGAGCTTTCCAGCCAGACCTCATCTTTCCAGGCTGCGAGGTTCCTAATCAGTGATCAGTGTCAGAATTAAACATATACCAGGCTCTGTCTGCACAAAGCTCTTTTGAATGCATTCTCTTTTTCCTTTGAATCCCAGTGTCAAATACCAGCTGGCCATCTTGGGTTTTGCTCACACAGAGTTAGACCTCATAGAATTTTCAATTCAAATTTTCACCAATATTTTAAAATTGTGAGAGTCCACATTAAAATCTGGTATTTTGGCTTCTCTTCCTATTTTGGAGGCCTGGCTACAGTAGGTCTTCTGGATGGCACAGCATCCGTTGTCCAGATGGAGTGATGACTGCCAGGCTGAGTGTGTCTGGCTCTCTCCATCACCCCAGGCCCCACCACGCCCTGACAGTTCTCCCTGGCACCAAGGCAAGTGTGAATTGGCCCCTGTCATCTTATTCCCTCACTACTTCACTTGTGGATGTTACCTGTGTGAGCTTTGTAGGCAATTGAGCATATGACCTCTGCCCTGAATCCAAATATAGAGCCCACTCAGCCTATGTCTCCCATTGGTCTTCTTAGACAGATAAGTTTGAAGTTCTTTAGCAAACTCCTTGAAAAGATACTGCTATTAACCCACTTAAGTGATGAAGACATCAAGGCTCAGTGTGTGTGTTAATATCTTAGTCGTGACGACTCTTTGTCACCCCATGGACTGTAGGCTGCCAGTCCTCTGTCCATGGGATTCACCAGGCAAGGATACTGGAGTGGGTTGCCATTCCCTTCTCCAGGGGATCTCTGACCCAGGGATAAAACCCAGGTCTCCTGCATTACAAGCAGATTCTTTACCATCTGATCCACCAGGGAAGCCCTGTTAAGCAATTAGCCTAAGGTTCCTCAGTGGCTCAGCTGTAAAGAATCTTCCTACAATGCAGGAGACACGGGTTCGATTCCTGGGGTGGGAAGATCCCCTGGAGGAGCAAACGGTAACCCATTCCAGTATTCTTGCCTGGAGAATCCCATGGATAGAGGAGGCTGGAGGGCTAGAGTCCATGCAATAACACAGAGGTGGACATGACTGAGCGACTGAGCTCTGCAGGTGATGGGAGCAGGGCCAGGGCTCCAGCTGGGGTCCCCACCTCCCAGCGTGCAGTGTGTATCCTGGACAGCTCCAAGGCCACCACCCTCCCAACCAACACTGTGTAGGCACCCCCTCAAACCATGCAGTGTACAGCCTGCTAAGCTTTGGACAGTCTTGAGTCGACCCAGGCGCTCAATTCCAAAGCTGGTGTCTTCTTTTATTCCACACCAAGCCCTGAGAAACAAGGATTCCAATCCCATGCGTGCCCTCGCCTCTCCCTACAGTGCTCCTACATCCCGAGCAGCCTGGACAACTACCAAGTGGCCCGGGCCGACGTGGAGAAGGTCAGAGCTAGGTTTCATGAGCACCAGGATTTCTTCTGCTTCTCCACGACTCGGGAGAATGAGACGAGCGTCCTGTACCGGCGCCTCTATGGGCCCCAGAGCCTCCTCTTCTCTCTCTTCTGGCCCACGTTTCTGCTGACCGGCGGCCTGCTCATCATCGTCATGGTGAAGATCAACCAGTCTCTGTCCATCCTGGCGGCCCAGAGGTAGATCCACGCACGCCCATCGCCTCTTGGGCCACTCCCGCTCGTGTCCCGTGCTCCCTCTCCTGCCTTCGCCCCCTCCCCCTCCAGCGTTCTGTCTTCCACTGCACGGATGGTCTTTGGGAAATCCCTTAGTTAAGTCATTTCCTGCTGAAGGAATGGCTCCTCGGGACCCAGGAGAACCGAAGGTCAGCCTGTGATGGTTCTCCATCCCTAACCCCACTCAGTCCATCCATTTGACTCAAATCTGTTTTCTGCTGTTCTGAGGTCCACTGGACTGATGCCGGTGATTCTCACTTCTGTGCCTGATCGGCCCTCCCAGGAAGTGCTCCCCGACAAGGCTCCATTCCTTCTTGGAATTCCGAAGTGAAGATAGTAGCAGCCCCATAGACAGAGCACACTCATTAGTTGGACATTGCTTGTTTGCAGCATTCTCAGATCTGTATACATTTTTATACCAATATCAACAAGGATAGGTACAAACTTCCAGTCTTGAAGTCATGGGGATATAACTGCAACATGGTGACAATAATTAGTAATACTTTGCTGCATATTTGAAAGTTGCTAAGAGAGTAGACCTTAAAAGCTCTCATCATAAGAAAAAAAATTGTCACTGTGTGTGGAGATGGGTATTAACTAGAAACTTTTCTGGTGATGATTTTGTAATACATACAGATATTGAATCATTCTGTTACACACTTGAAAACTAATATAATCTTATATATTGATTATACCTCAAAAAACCAAATATATACAAAATATATAGGCTATAAAGAAATGATACTAACATACATAAAAACATTAACAGTGGGATTTATTAATTGTAATTTTCTTCCTTCCTTTTATTTTTTGTACTTTTCTAAAGTTTCAACAACAGAAAGGCTTGGTTTCACTGTGTTTATTTTTAAGCAGAGCAGTAACAACAGATGTAATTTTGGAAAAAAGTTTGAAAGGGTGAGCGCCCCATCACCAAGCAGATGGAAGTGACCTAGTGGACAGGTTGAACTCCAGTCAGACACAGGCTTTTTTTTAATATTTATTTTTAATTGGCAGATAATTGCTTTACAGAGTTGTGTTGGTTTCTGCCATACATCACCATGAATCAGCCATAGGTATACCTAAGACACAGACTTTTGAGAACACACAAGTTTAAGAATCCTGGACAGAGGGAAAGCAAACACAGAGATGCGGATTTATGGTTTTCAATGTAGATTAAATACAAGGTACCTGGGACTGCCCTGGTGGTTCAGTGGTTAAGCAAGTGGCTAAGCAATGTCAAAGCAGGAGACACAGTTCTGATCCCTGGTATGTGAAGATTCCTTATGCGCTGGGCAACTGAACCTGTTCACCACAACCGCTGAGGCCGCTTTCGAGAGCCCATAAGCCAGAACCACTGAGCCCAGGCGCCAGAGCCAGTGCTCACAGCCAGAGAAGCCACTGCAACGAGAAGCCCACGCGCAGCCCCGGAGAGCAGCCTCCACTCGTTCCAGCTAAGGACCTCCACGCGCAGAGATGAAGAGCCCGCGCAGCCAAACAAAGGGGAAATGCAAGGCACTGGCCCTGCAGGGGAAGCTGGCCTCAGGCTTGGGAAAGGATGACTGGGGGAGTGGCAGCCCGCTCCAGTGTTCTTGCCTGGAGAATCCCAGGGACGGGCGAGCCCGGCGGGCTACCGTCTATGGGGTCGCACAGAGTCAGACACGACTGAAGTGACTTAGCAGCAGCAGCAACAGCAACTGGGGGACACTGTCATAGACTCACTACCACTCCAAAAACTTGTCCTGAGCAGTCCTTCTCAAAGTGTGGTCCCTGGACCAGCATTCCTGGAGGCTTGTGAGAGAGGCACACTCCAGGCCCTCCGCCCAGCCCCACTGACCCGGAGACCGCGAGGCGGTGGGTGGGGAGAGGTCGGGGGGGTCCCGAGGAGCTGGGCAGTACTCCGTGTTTTAACAGTGGCTGCAGGGTGCTTGAGCATGAGAGCCACAGGTGTAGAGAACCACGGTCCTGTCTGGGACTTTGGGGAGGGAGTGAACGCCTTTTTCAGGTCAAGTCCTCAGCTGGGCATGAAGTTAGGCTGGTGTCTCTGAAGGTCCCCCTGCAGCTGATTCCAGGTGCAGCCCTGGGAGTGAATCCTGCCTCTGCTTCCACCAGACTGCATCTCTCTCATTCTCGGTTATTTCGTCAATAAAAGAGAGAATGCCCCTTTTGGGTGGTTGGGAGAGCTGAATGAGGGTTTGACACATACTGGGTGGTGAAAATGGAAGCTGTTCTTAGTAACAATAATAAGGAATGAATATTCAGAAACTTCCAGAAGAAATTATACCAACAATAATGTTAACTAGCATTTTTTGCTGCTTATTTATTCCATGCTGGGCACAGTGCTAAGAAGTTTGCCTCATAAAAATTCAGTAAGCATTACCGAACCCACCTCATGGATAAGGAGAAGCAACATAGGATAGAGGTTATATATATGGACTGGTTTCAAATACCCAACCGTATTATTCCCTAGCTGTGTGGCTTTGGACAAATAACCTTTCTGTGCCTCAATTTCCTCACTTGCAACATAGGAACTAATAATAATATTTCCCATTTGGGGGTTGTTAGTATTAGATGAGTTATTGTATAATGTTCCTAGAAGAGTGACTTACACACGGTGAGTGCTGTATATTATGAAAAACTGAGGCTCTAAGAGGTCATTGGCCAAGGTAACCAGATAGTAAGTGAGGAACAGGACTTGAGCCCTGGGCTGTGTGATTCCAGAGCCTGGCCTGTGATTCTTTAGCTGACTCAGTCACCGGAAGCCCCAGGGTCCAGGTAAGGAACAGTGCTGCATTCTGGGATGCCTAAGGTGTTCTCATACAAGTCAGGGATCTGGGAGGAGGGCCACCTGGAATCTGTACCAACACCTGTAGCTTGCAGCCAGGGATCCCTGATGCAACTTCACACCCTCCGGGTTCTTACTAGAGACAATCCTTCCAAGCGGGAGTAGCACCCCACTCCCTGGAGCTTCTTCCTTCTGGGCTTGGGGACATCTTAAGAGTCCCGTGAATCTAGCAAGTCTTGTTGGGATATTGTCTTATAGTTTAGTAAGATATTTTCTTTGGGGAAATTAGGTAAAGGGTACATAGGATCTATCTGTGTGTTTCTTTACAATTGCATGGGAATCTACAATTCCCTCCAAATTTAAGTTTAATTTTAAAAAAAGAAAAAGAGTATCCCCATCATGAATCTCATTTATAGGGGTTTTTTTTGCATATGGTTTTCATGTATCTGCAGTCAGGGCTGAAATACACCAAAATGGAGACTATCCCAACAGCCCCTACAGGGGAAAAGGCCACCACCCTCTAGCAAGAAGTACCTGGGAAGGCCCAGGCCTCACTGCCCCATGCATTATCAACAATGAACTTCCTTTGCTTGAGACAAATGCCTTCTTCCTGTTAATGGAGTTCTGTAGCCTCCACAGCTTCCTGTCAGTGGAGCCTACTTCTATCAAATCCTATACTTGCCTGCTGTTCATGGAACTTCAAGCCCAAGATGAGCATGAACTAATAGGCATTTAAGCATGATGGAGTTAGACACAGAGGAAAAATGTTTCTGGAACAAGGGCAGCCTGGGAGCGGAGAGCCCTCATTAGTTCTTTAAAAAATCACTCTACTAATAAAGTCTAGTGCTGGCGCTGTTTTTGCCTTTTCTCTTGCGGGCCAGTGAGTCCCACCTGAAGAGGTGTACCTGGATCACTCGCCCAGAACTCGGATGGCTTGGTGGATGGAGATCAGTGGCAAGAGGACAGAGAGGGGCAGAGATGAAGCAGACACAGCGCCTGCCTCAAGGAGCTGATCATCCTGTTGCTCTTTCTCCCTCCTTTCCCACCATTGTCAAGGGCTTCCTTCTCCACAGTGAAGAGCCTGATTTATGCAAATTCAAAATAATGCAATGAAAAATATTACTAAAACCTCAAATTTTGTGACTTCCTGAAATAATGGTAGCCTCCCCCACCTCTATCAACAATTCACCTGAAATTCCTCCTAATTTCAAAACTCCTTGGGTGTGCAGATTGTAGGCTGCATTCGCTCTGTTGCCAATTGGCCGCACGGGCTGGTGCAGAAGAGTAGCCAATGTCTTTTGCATTTAGAGGAATTTGAATTATATGCTTGCAAAGATACTGCTTGATCACAGTGCAGCTATCTTATACTTCATCAGCCACTGACCTTTCATATGTAGGGAAAAGAGACCAGAGCAAAATCAGAAAGATAAGAAGAAATTCACCATGGTCTAGGGTAATGGTTCTTAAAAAAATATTTTTTTTTAATGTGGACCATTTGTTAAGTATTTATTTTTCTGTTTTTTTAAAAAATATTTTTGGAATTGATAGACTTCAAATGCTGCTTCTAGAGAGGAGGCAAGGTGTTTGAAGATGTGCAATTGTGTCTGTAATGTTAATATGAAGCAAATGTGACAAAATGCTAACACATTAGTTTTGAGGGGTGCTTTCTGAGGAGCACATGGGTGTTTTATATTATTTGTTCTATTTTTCTGTGTTCAAATGCTTTCTCTAAAATAAAAGAGTGAATGGAAACAAAAATATTTTTGGTTTTTTGGCCATGTGGCATGTGGGATCTTAGCTTCCCAACCAAGGGTTGAACCCTCACCCCCTGCATTGGAAGGAGGAGTCTTAACCCCTGGACCACCAGGGAAGTCCCTAGGATAATGGTTCTCAAAGTGGAGGCCTGCAAGGTCAAAATTATTTTCATAATAACATTTACATACTGCCTGCTTTTTTTCACTCTCAATCTCACCAACACGTGCAGAATTTTTCAGAGCTTATGTGTGTGACGTGTGATATCACAAAAGACTGAACACAGACGTGAGAAACCTGTTGTCTATTAAACCGAACACTAAAGCAATCTGCAAAAAAGGAAAACAACGCACCCTTTCTCAATAATTTTTTGAAAATGCAACTATTTCTCATAAAATATAATCTTTTGTTAACCTGGAATGGGTTTATCATTGTTTTAAAATAAATTCATTTAAATGAAACATTCTGAGTTTTCATTCCTAAGATGGTAAACACTGGTTAATATAACCCATATAAACGAAATCTCTTTTGGAGTTCTAAGTGTGTTTTTAGACTGTAAAAGGATTCTGCGACCAGAAAGCTTTGGCACTGCTGACCTTGTGTGTCCAGAGGCCTCCAGGGCCCTCTTGCTCTTCCTCACTGTGCCCTGTGTGCGTCCATGGCCTCCTCTAAGTCTCATGTGATCCCTGCTTGGCGCCAGGAGGAGAGCTTCACTTTCCCCATCTCTCCTGCCTCCAGGGTCTCTCTTCCACCAGTGGATTTGTTCATGAATTATCTTCCTGTTCCTGAACCTTCATCATGTCGATTCAAAGACGGAATTCACCATCTTCCTAGGTTTCCACAGCTCTCCCTTCCCACTCATATAAAGCACATGCTCACTAGACAACTTCCTTAAATGCTAAGGAGGATGGGGAAGAGATGTATTTAATTGCAGAGCAATCAACTCCCGACTGAATGTTGGACAAAGGTGGCACTTCATCACAGTTTGTGCCTCCCTTCTCAGATACAGAGACTTCAACTTCCCATAATCTCCCTCATCTCACACCAACCGCCCTCCAGCTACATGAGCTAAAAACAGGGGCTTCTGTAGCCTCCCCAGCTTTAAGACACGTTTTCTGTCTCCAGTCCCCAGGGAGACGGTTGCTCCGAGCCTCGTCTGTCAATTCTAGAGCCCTTGCTGTTTGACACTCCTTTGTTTTCTTATCTCCAAACATAAACTCATTTTCTCTGAAGGTCAGCAGTTCTTTAAAGATCATCTAACTTTCCCCACATTCCAGTCTGCTGCTTGAGCCCTCCCTACAATGTTTCTCTTTATCAAAACTTATGTCAACATTTTCTGGGACACATAACTCATTGTATGGGGAGGCAGCTCCTTCTATTTCAGGATGTATTTAGCAGATTACTCCTGGGATTATAATCTATCATCTGCAATAATAAAAGCTAACATTTGCTGAGCACCTGTAGGCCAGGATCCAGGCTAAGCTTTAATATGTATGGTTCATTTAACCCTAATAAGATCCTTTACGGCTGTTATTATCTCGACTTCATAGATGAGGCAATGGCAGTACAGAGATTTAACTTCCTGAAGGTCAAAAGTTAGCTAATAGCAGAGCTGGAATTCAAACCTGAACAGTATTGTTCCAGACTCTACGCTCTAACCACTGTGCATCCTTCCCCTTGTTTTCAGTCACTAAGTCGTGTCCAACTCTTTTCAACCCCATGGACTGTGGCATGCCAGGCTTCTCTGTCCCTCACCCTCTCCTGGAACTTGTTCAAACTCATGTCCGTTGAGTTGATGATGCCATCCAACCGTCTCATCCTCTGTCGTCCCCTTTTCCTCCAGCCTTCAGTCTTTCCCAGCATCAAGGTCTTTTCTAATGAGTCAGTTTTTCCCATCATGTGGCCAAAGTATTGGAGCTACTGCTTCAGCATCAGTCATTCCAATGAGTATTCAGGTTTGATTTCCTTTGGGATTGACTGGTTTGAATTCCTTGCTGCCCAAGGGACTCTCAAGAGTCTTCTCTAGCACCACAGTTTGAAAGCATCACTTCAGTGCTCAGCCTCGTTTACGGTCCAACTCTCACATTGGTACAAGACTACTGGAAGAACCATAGCTTTGACTAAAGGGACCTTTGTCAACAAAGTGATGTCTCTGCTTTTTAATACACTGTCTAGCTTTGTCATAGCTTTTCTTCCAAGGAGCAAATGCCCTGCCTCTTAGTCTCTGCCTAATGTCAAAAATGGAAAATTCTCGACAGGACGGATAGCTTGTTGGGTGCCTCTGTATACCTTCCCACAGAGCCCAGGCTCTCAGATGGCTCCCTGGAGCCACATCTCTGAAGAGCTCACAGGTGTGGAGTGACACGCAGCGTAAGCATCTGGAAGTGAAGTGAAGTGAAGTCAAGTTGCTCAGTCGTGTCCGACTCTTTGGGACCCCGTGGACTATAGCCCACCAGGCTCCTCAATCCACGGAATTCTCCAGGCAGGAATACTGGAGTGGATTGCCATTTCCTTCTCCAGGGGATCTTCCCAACCCAGGGAGTGAACCTGGGTCTCCCATGTTACAGGCAGACGCTTTACCATCTGAGCCACCAGGGAAGCATCTGGAAAAGCCCTGCAAAGATTCGGATGGAGAGCTGCCGACGTGGACAGGCGGATGGCGTTAGCTATGCTCTGCCTGATGCTGTGATAGCCCAGCCCACAGCCCATCAAACACCCGGCAGCAAGCCAGCCATGTTACAGCCACAGCAATCTGTGAACTGGTCACTGTATTAAAAAGCAGAGAGGAAGAGAGGCTGTGCTGACTTGTCTCTTTCTTAGGACCTCACACTTCTCTCGGTCAACTCTGCTTTCTTCTCCAGGTGTTCCCACACCACTGGTTCCATACTTCATTCCAGAATTTGTCCAGGAATGGATAGCATGCTTATTTATACACAGCTTCAGAATTTTCTTTTGTGATCATCAATAAAAACTGGGCCACATGCCGCCATCTTGATATCTAATTTTTCTGTGACTCTGTCGGCCATGCATGTGGTATTCTTTGAAACATCTTGTACACATGTGTCTTTAAACACTGTTTTGTATGCTCTCTGTTGGTTCTTTCCAACTCCCAGAACTGAAATAGTCTGAGTCACAAGCCAGGACCTCGTTGGTCTGGAGCAACCTGAGCCTCTGACTTCCTGTGAGTGTCTTAGCCACATCAGTCCATCATGCTGCAGGGAAGATGTGAAAATCAAACAGAAACTGGTGCCATTTGCCCCTCCATCGGATCAGGTACCCCATGCAGACTCAGTTATTTTACTCTCTCTTTCAGAACGTGTTTTAAAGGCTTTTTCTTATTCTTAAATTTTGGGGGAGGTAAGTTTCAGCTTAGTGTAACCTTATTCTTCTGGTTCTAAACTATGTGTTTTATTTATTTTTGGAAAGGGGGCCTGCAGGGAGGAATGCTCAGAAAGGTGAGAGTTCGAATCTAGACCGTCTATGAATCCAGGCAGTTGAGACTCCATTTCCTCAACTGGAAAATGAGGGACTTCCCTGGTGGTCCAATGGTTAGGAATCTGCCTTCCAATGCAGGGGGCATGAGTTCAGTCCCTAGTTGGGGAACTAAGGTCCTACATGCTGCTAAGGGGCAGCCCCCTCAAGAGAGGAAAATGAGCATTGCGTCCTTTGTCTGACAATTCAGTGCAACGCTGAGTGTGAAGTGCTCAGCACAGCCCTTGGTATGCAAACGATGCTCAGCAAATATTCACTGTCCGTTTGAGCAAAGGTGTCTCCTTCCTCTGATGATATAGATTCTTCTCTGAGCTCGGAGAACTTCCCACTGCCCTCTTTTTCTCACGAGCAGCTTCCCACTTTTCTTTCTTGTGAGCATCGAGGACCATTTTGCTTCTCCCTTTCACTCTGTTAACTGTGCTCTGTCTTAAAAATTTCTGCTATGGATAGTCTGTTTTGAACTTTCTTGAATCTACTTGTATAAACTCAGTTCCAGGGGAAAAGCAGTGCCTGGTCGAACCATCCAAGGGCCAAAGGACCAGTTTCCATGACAGTCTACTTCATGGCAGAACCACCAACATTGACAATAGATCTGGCTGGAATAATCCTCCCAGTGTGAGGCAGGCAAATCCCTCGGCCCAGAAATCAGGCTTAATTGGAAATTAAATTGCATCTACGTGCCAACTGCAGGAAGCTTATATCCACAGCTAATTTATCAAGGTGATGCCTTATCTCTGAGAAGCATGTGGGAATAGGGTGGCTACATCAGCAAGGTTACAAGCTTGTATCTGATGAGATGAGCTTTCTTTAAAGTGCAGATTGAACCCTTCCAATTCTTCATTTTGGGATTCCTGCCCTTACTGGCTGCCTCCTCTGTGCCAGGCACCGTGTCAGGACCTAGAGATGCTGATGCTGTGGGAACCTGCACTGAACGTTCACTGCTCTGAGCCAGGAGCAGAAAGAGCCCCAGGCCACAGCGCTTCACTTAGTTATCCAGAGGTGAGTGTTAAGGAAGGTAGAGAGCATTACAGATAACTTCATGGTTAAGAATCATTGTTTAACACTGATACTAGTAGTCCACAATGGTCAGGATGACCAGACTCTTCACTAACACATTTATACCCATTTATTCCATTGATACAATTCTCCAGGCAATGGTAGTAAATAAATACATGATTTCATTATCACCACTTTAGTGATGAAGAAACTGGGACCGAGGAAATACTTAACTTGCCTGAGGTCATTGTCACTCGGTTAACAGGTGGCAGAGCTGGGATTTATTTATTTAGGCTGCACCACACAGCACATGGGATCTTAGTTCCTTGACCAGGAATTGAACCTGCGCCCCCTCCATTGGAAGCATGGACTCTTAGCCACTGGACCACCAGGGAAGTCCCTAGAGCTGGGGTTTAAACTAAGGTCACTTCTGGGTAGAGCCAACGCCTTTAAACACCATATGATACTGCCCGTTTTTTTTCCCCCAACTATGAGGTTTTTAAAATGCCCGACTATAGAAGGGCTTCCTTGGTGCCTCAGAAGGTAAAGAAACTTCCTGTAATGCAGGAGGCCTGGGTTTGATTCCTGGGTTGGGAAGATCCCCTGGAGAAAGGAATGGCAACTTGCTCTAGTGGTCTCGCCTGGAGAAATCATGGACAGAGGAACCTGGTAAACTATAGCCCATAGGGCACAACTGAGTGACTAACATAGAAGAGTTGCAAAATTAGGATCTAGGAGATGCATACCCTTCACCTTGGGTCACAAATTATTATCAATACTTTGCCATAGTTGCACTCCTTCTCTGTGTGTGGTTTTTTCTTTCTTTCTTTCTTTTTGACTCATTTGAGGGTAGTTTCAGGGATATAAAACACAAGTCTGGTTTGGAAACCAGGTGGGGATGAGTGTGGCTGGAGGAGAAGGTGTTTGTGTTGGAGGAGATATGAATAGGAAGTGGGGTGAGACCACAGGGTACGGGCTTTGAGCTCCAGGCCTGGAAGCTCAGCCATGCTCTGATATGAAGAGGACAGGCAATGACATAATGCAATGAAGACATAACTTTTATTGACGCTATTGGGAAGAATTAAAAAATTAAAGATGTGTTTTCAGTGAATGACGTTTTATGGTCTGATTAAATATACATGCTTATTGAAGACAAAGCAGAGAATATAGTTCTTCTATCAAGAAGAACTTTAAAAAATAACCATGTATCTCAGCTAAAACCCAGGATTTCTGTTTGTGTCTTTTCTGTTTTACTTTTTCTGTCCATTTATCTATTCACAGTTTGGAGTCTCATTGTACATATAGTCTTATAATCTGATTTTTCTCCTGATATTATGTCAATAGCATTTCTGCTTGTTATTAAGTAGTCCTCAAAATAATTTTTCAAAGGTTTAATATTATTGCACCAGATAGATGAATCAAAATTCATTTAACCCACTATTTTTTGACAAGTTGAGATCATCTCCAATTTTTCACTATTGTAATGCAGTACCCCTGAATAAAGTCTTTGTGTACATCTCTGATGATTTGCTTAGAGTAAGTTTCCAGAAGTAGGGCTCCTGGGTTAAATGAACCATCTCTTTGTCGGCCCTGGTGTGGAGGGGACAGGAGGGGAGAATCGAGAAGAAATCCAGCCTGCCAGCTGCATCAAAGCACTGAGACATGATGAGAGCTTGGACTTTGGGGACTGTGCTGAGAATGGAGAGAGTGACAGACAAGAGAACCACAAGGGAAGATAATCAATGGGACTTAGGGAGCAAGATAACTGAAGGTGCAAACTGGAGATGTGAGAGTTGATCTATAAATAAGGCTGAGTGCAGAAGAATTGATGCTTTTGAACTGTGGTGTTAGAGAAGACTCTTGAGAGTCCCTTGGACTGCAAGGAGATCGAACCAGTCAATCCTAAAGGAAATCAGTCCTGAGTATTCATTGGAAGGACTGATGCCAATACTTTGGCCACCTAATGGGAAGAACTGACTCATTTAAAAGACTGTGATGCTGGGAAAGATTGAGGGCAGGAGGAGAAGGGGATAACAGAGGATGAAACGGTTGGATGGCATCACTGACTCAATGGACATGAGTTTGAGCTAACTTGGGGAGATGGTGAAGGACAGGGAAGCCTGGCATGCTGCAGTCGATGGGGTCACAGAGAGTCAGACACAGATAAGCTACTGAACAACACACTGAGGACATGTATGGAGAAACAGTGAGGTCAGTAGAGAGAGTTTGCTGGCTTTCATGAGTGTTGACTAGAGGCCACAGGAAGACATGCAAATAGAAAGACTTGTGATCTAGCCTCCCTTCCTTTCTTCCTTTCTCCATTCCATTGAATTAGGATCACTGGCACCTTGCTAAGGAGTAAATATGGATAGAAAGAAGGACTCGAGAAGACAGAATACAGAAGTAAAGGCTTTAATGGGCATGCAGGGCAGAGACTACCAGGAAAGGAAAGACGACTCACAGGCCTAGGTTCCAGAGCTAGCTTTGCTTCCCACTGCGTTGTCCCCTCCTGAGCAGCTCAGCTGCCTGGTGGTCTGCTCACTTTCTCTGGCCCAGGTGCTGGGAAAGCAGCTACAGCCCGGACAGCCGCTGCCCTTGAGGAGCTGGACTCTCAGTGGATGAACCAGGGCAGAGACAAAGGAATAAACGAGTGACGGAATTGCAGGAAAAGGAGAAAGCCTCAGAGGGTAGAATGTGCCATTGTGTGTAGAGGGAGATGAGGACCTTAGGCAGGAAGGGGTTTGAATGGAGTGCGTGAGGGAGGCAGAGGAGAGCTGGTATAGCGTGTCCAGATAGAGGGCAGAGTGACTGCCAGGACCCGGGGGCTAGGACCTGGTGTTCCAACAAGAACAGCATGGCCCGGCGGTGGGAGGAGAATGTCAGCAGAGTTTAGGAGGCCAGAAATGCAGGAACAGATCATGCAAAGGCAGTAGGGACTTCCCTCGTGGCCCAGTGGTTGAGAATCTGCCTCGCGATGCAGGGGATGAGGGCTTGATCTCTGGTCAGGCACAAGCTGCTGGGCAACTGGGTCTGCATCCCGCAGCTACGGAGCCTGTGAGCCGCAAAGCAGGCCCTGCCTGCCGCAGCTAAGGTCTGCCGCACTCAAATAAATAAATACAAATAAAGTCAACTTTTTATTTAAAAAAAAAAAAAAAAAGGCTTATAGGCCACAGAAGAAAGTCTGTATTTGACTCTGAACCTGGCAAGAAATCACTGGAGACAGAGTTGCGAGGAAGTGGATTATGTATTCTAAAAATATGGGAATGGATGAAGAGCGATGGTTGAATGGATAAAAATAATTATGGTTAATCCCTACTCTGGAGTATTATTCAGCCTTAAAAAGGAATGGAATTCTGACACATTCTACATGGATAAACCTTGAAAACATTATGCTAAGTGAAATAAGCCAAGTACAAAAGGGCAAATATTGTGTGACCCCACTTACATGAGGGACCGACAATAACCACATTCATAGAGGAAGTAAAGTGGTGGCCAGGAGCTGGTGGAGGAGGGAATGAGGGGTGTCATTGTTGAATGGAGACAGAGCTTCAGTGTGGGAAGCTGGAAAGTTCTGTAACTACATGGTGATGACGGTTGTATAACAATGTGAAATATAACTGATGCCACTGAATTGTACACCTCAAAATGGTAAATTTTATGCTACATATATTTATGACAATAAAAGGGTGGGAAAGAATGCTATGTAAAGAATTGTCTGTGGGGCATATTAATTTCCTGCTTTAACAAAATACCACAGACTAGCAACTTAGACAATAGGAATATTTTTCTTCATGGCTCTGGATGCTGGAAGTCCGAGCTCAAGGTGCTGGCAGAGTTGGTTTCTGGTGAGGCTCTCTCCTCTGCTTGCAGATGGCTGCTGTGTTCTTCTCACCATGTCTCCACGTGGCCTTTTCGCTGTGTGCGTGTCTCGTCTTGTAAGGACACTGGTCTCATCAGATCAGGGCCCCACCTCATTTAAACTGAAATACTTTTTTTAAGTCTTATCTCAAAATATAGTAAGTCCCCCCGGGTACTAACGGGTTCCTTGCTGAAAGTGTGTCTGTAAGCCCAATTTATTTGTAAGTTTGACAAAGTTATCCTAGGTATCCAACTAACACAATTGACTATATAGTACTTTTCCGTAATAGGTTTATAATGCTTTTCACATCAATAATATTTAAAAAACGAACACAAAAAATAAAGATAGCATTTTAAACCTTAAGTCGCTAAGTCGTGTCCAGCTTTTGTGATACCATGGACTCTAGCTTGCCAGACTCCTCTGTCCAGGGGTTTTCCAGGCAAGACTACTGGAGTGGGTGGCCATTTCCTTCTCCAATTTCAAACCTTATAGTACAGTATTTTGAAAAGCACAGCAGTACAGTGCAACAGCTTGTGCTTCTTAGCAGTAGCAGCTCCATCACCGCGGCTTTTACACTTGCTTCTGAACGTCCTGGGCTTGAGATAAAGATACTGTATTACTGTACTCTGTACAATATTGTACAGTGAAGGGCACAAAGGCAGAGCCACTTGCATAGGACACACACATGTGCCAATCGTGACACAGGAACTTAACTTATATGACTGGGCATGCGGACGCACGTTTGCATCTTTGAAAGCTGGCAACTTGAAGGCTGCTATGCAGGGGACTTACTGTACAGTCTGAACGCCGTCAGGGCTTCAGCATGTGAACAAGGGCAGGGAGCACAAAAAGTCCATAATGGAGGACGTCAGTGCTGAGGGATTTGATGCAGAGCGTGCTTCTTTAGTACTGTATGGGAGCTTCAGTGCCATAGCTCTGGCTTTGTCATCTTGGGCAAAGTAATCATCCTCTCCCAGCCACAGGGTGGGAATAACAAAAGTAGGTAACTCATAGCGCCAGGCTGGATTGACTGCAGGGATCCTTGTAAAACCTTAGCAAACAAATAGCATACAATGACTGGACAGCGGCCATTATTATCCCTCATATGGGGCCTGTTGGGTTTGGCAGGAAAGGCTGCTGCTTTTAGAGTGGTAAGGCCAGGACAGGGTTAATCAGCGCAAAGACGGCAGGAGGGTGCTGCAGTTCAATACGCCTGGTGGCTGTGGTTTAGGAGTATCCCCCTCCAAGGCACAGCCGGTTCCCAGCTGATGTTTTCCGATAGCGAGCTGCAAGCCTGGGCTTGGCTTTGCCTGCCAAGCACAGATGGTTTGAAAAATGCCACCCCAACTGGCCCAGGGTTAATCAAAAGATTACAGAAAGAAAATTGGGTAGGCTAACCCCAGCCTCTCAGACAAAAGCCTCTGAATCACAATTCCCTTTCTGACTCCTGCTCTGCTTCTAAACCACCTCATTCCAGCAAGAAATGAAAACTGGCTGGGCTGGAATTACAATGGGAATGCTTTCTGGGTGGTATTTCTTCGCTTCCCCCTCTGTGCAATCTCAGCTATTGGGCTAGTTCTCCCATATGTTTTGTGGTTGGGCTGGGGAAGAGGGATCTGTGCATGAGGATTTGGGGTGTAGTGGGGGGGAGGGGGGGGTCACAGGTCTCAGGGGAATTCTCCAGAGCTGTGCTGCTTCGGTCAGAATGGAGGCCTTGAAACCTTGTGCCACCTCTTTGTTAAGCTGGGCAAGAGCCAGTTTTGTCTTTATTACTTTCCTACACCAGATCTGAGTTTCAGAAATGAAGGGAGTGTCATGTAGGGAGTAAAACCGGAACTTGGAGGCAGACAGCCTGATTTCTAAGTCTGGCTGTGTTCCAAGCTGGCTGTGTGACCTGGAGCCAGACACTTCCGCTCCTGAAGCCCAGAACTTCTCAGCTGTAAAGAGGGTTAGTGGGAGCTCCCCACCTCCTAGGGTTCTTGTGTGTATTCAATGAAACTGTGTGCAGTGCTCACAGCAATGTCAGACATAGAGCAGATGCCATGCATAGGGTTACAAGGATTGCTATGGAATCTTAAAATTCTAAAACTGGAAGGGACCTTTGAAACCAGCCACTCCCTCATTTTAGTGATGACAACACTGAGGCCCAGAGAAGGGAAGGATCTGGAATCAAACCCAGGCTCCTAATCAGCTGCTCTTTGTAGCTCTAAGAACACAAAATGGAACTCGATGGCTTTAGGAAGACAGGACCACGGTTGGCTTTTCATTCATGGCCCTCCTGCCATCATCCCAACAGGAAGAAGACTTTCTCATGGAGCGTACAGGGAGGGGGTTGATGGCAGTGATAAACATCTTCACTGATGTCCTTTCCTGGAGTCCTGGCTTCCATTGCATCCAGCTGGCCTGGGGAGCCTGTGTGACCTCCCCTCTGTGCATCTGGCCAGCCTCCATGGACGGGCAGCAAGGGCAATCCCACAGAGCATGCGAGAACTGGGGTGGAGGGGTGGCCAGGCCCTTCGTCTTGCTTGCACTGACCCTTCACCTCATCAAGGTCACTGTGGCTGGTGACTTCAGTCAACCTCCTGCACAGAAATTCAGAACAGGAAGATGGGGCATAGGAGGCCTCCAAACTAGCCTAACAAAGCCCAGGCCTCAGAAAAGGACTCCAGTCACACTTTTCTGAGTGTTGCTGGGCAGGGAAAGCAGTCGGTCATCATTTATTCAACATCCATTCACAGCTTGAGGCATCACCAATAAGGCCCATGCAGCGACTGTGCCTGCTCTCAGAGGGGCAAGGGAATGGTCAATACAAACATAAAACCACCGAATAAAAAGGATAATTTCAGCTGTGGACAAATTCTTGTTCACAAAGATGTCATTGAGAGCGGCTGAGGGTGGAGGTGGCAACTTTGGAGGAGAAGGGCATCTGGAGAAGAGCCGGAAGAAGCCTTGACTCAGGGCTTGTTTCTTTGGCCTCTACCTTCTTACTGCCAGCTCGGAGTCCAAGGTGTAGCCCCAGGAGAAGAAGAGAAGGGTGGGGATGTGACTTCTCATGGGCAGCGGGTCTGTCCTTTGTACTGGCCGTGCACAGGCGCCCTCTCCTCGCAACCCCACGAGGAGGGAGAGACTGGCCCCATTTTTCACGGGAGGACACAGACTCAAGGTGGGACGTGGCTTGCCCTGGGCTGCCCTGCCAGGCAGTGGCAGGACTCGAAGCTGGGGCTGCCTGGCTCCAGAGCTGTGCGTCCCCTGCGTCTTCCTGCCTTCCGTGGCTGCTTTGCCCGACCACGTCTGTTCTCACGAATCAACAGTTCTCTGGGACGTGGGACTTGCAGTCTGGTGGGAGAGGAAATCCAGGGAAGATTCTGCCGCCTGAGCAGAATGGGGAAAGTGAGGGTCACACTGGCATGGCCAGGGACCGCCGGACCTCCCAACACTCAGACCTGATTTGAGCCCCTGTGTGCTGCAGCCCTCACACCTGCCAGAGAGGCCCACTTCCAGCTACTTTTAATTTGAAACAAACTAGGTGCTCCCCCGTGGTCTTCAAGTTAATAGGATGTCTGTGCAGCAGGGCTGGGATAAGCAGCCTTGAACAAATCCTTCCTGCCTGGTATCGGTGTCATCTGGACCAGAGGCCCGGGGACCCCGAGAGGGACAGCCTGGGCAGGGGGAGGAGGTCCCACCCTCCCCTCTCCTCTGCTGTGGGCCTAAGGGGACCCCTGAGTCCCAACCCCTGTGGAGAGCGCCTGACCAGCAAAATGAATCAGAGCGTGATGGGTCTGCCACAGAGGGACAAGGATAAGAGACCTGGAGGCTGGGATGAGCGCTGCTGCACAGGGGAGAGCCAAAGTAAGCACACTGCCCACCCTGGCGGGCTCTGGCTTGGGACTGAGCAGGCAGGGATGGACCGGAATGACGGAACTTTCTGTTGATGGCAAGGTACAAATGCTCAGAGGTTGCCAGTTGCAACCAGGGAAGAGGTTGTGCTCACATGGACTCAGTCGTAACCTGCATGGCCGGGACAGCAGGCTAGCTAGGACTGAGGGTGGTGGGAACCTTAATGTTCCCAGCAAAGATGGGTGCACACAAGTTGAGCTTCTTAGGAGGCGGGTGGTGACCTCCTTTTGACAGAGGGCATTGTCACATCTCACAGGTTCCAAGATCCCCAGAGTCAAGGTCGTTGCTTTCCTAGATAATTCTAGTAAAGAGTGGATGTCTCTGTTCTGGTCTGCCTGATGACCTAAAACTTGTGTATTTCTCCATGACCTGTGTATTTCTCCATGACCTGTGTATTTCAGGCATGACCATGTCTCACACTTGCCCTCTAAGAATGGAGAGTGGTGAGGGACGGCCCCTCATGGGTGCAGAGTTGGCTCACCATTCAGTAGGTGCCCAGACCCCAGAGATGATGATAGCGAGGCCAGGTGGGCACATGTGCATCTGTCTCGCTGACCTTGGCCTGTGGGGGTGTTCCCTGTACCCATCAGTGTTCCTTAATCCAGGCCATGCCACATTATGGAATTTGTCCCAACTCCTTGCAAGACAGGTGGCTGCCCTGAATTGATCCAGCAGGTATAATCATTTCTGACAAACACACCTACAAAATTAATGAGTAGCTGGGGGAACTCTCCTGGTCACAAGGTGGGGAGCAATGCCTGCAGGGGCATCTTCCTCAGCCCTAGGGACAGGGAAGCACCTGGTTTTGACTCCACTAGAACCCAACTTCTAATTCCAGCCCTGCTACTCATTGCCAGCTAGGCCACCTGGCTTAACTAAAGGTCAGTTTCCTTAAAATTGTAAAAATGGTTTGAAATGACTGCAATGCCTACTTCCAGGGTCAGGAGGGACTTGCTCTCAACTCCCTACAAGTGCAGAGTCACCCCCTTCCCTGCAAGCTGCCAGCCTGTGACTTGAATTATCCTTGTTAAATGAGAAAACAGCCTTTCGTGGTTGATATCGCTATCATCTCCAATGAACAAGGAGGAACTTTGGTTTGGGGAGGTTTTGCAACTCACCCAAACTCACACAGCTGGTGGACCGCAGGGTTGGGACTCCAGCCCAGCCTGCCCGAGGGCAGAGTCCTCCCCAAGTTCAAGGTCAGTTTCTTGAGGCTCATGAACAGCAGCGAAGAGACAGCAAGAGGCACAGCTTGTCTCCAGTGGGTCTGAAGCTGAGCTCCTGCGGTGCAGACAGAAGTGACCCGGGCCGGGGCAGAAGAGGGAGTTAGGGCTCCAGGTCAAAGTCCTTGGGATAAATCTTACAAGATCAGCACCGCCCAGCTTTTGACCCTGCAGCCATGCGGGTGGTCAGGACAACTGAAGCTCTCCTGGATTGGATTCCTACCTCCTGCTTTGCTTTGCCTTTGCCATCTGTGTCTGGGGTGACAAATGGGTTCCCAAAATGCAAAAGGAAATGGGCTTAAACCTCCCCAGCCAGAGGGGAGCCTGCACAACCTCTAGCTTCTGCCTCCGAGTCCTGGAGTCTCTGAGACAGACCTGAGGGGCCGGCTGCATGGAAAGAGGAGGACGCAGGTTCCTCCGGGGGCTGGAGCTCTGGGACTCCTGGCAGGGAGCTGGGCTTCTGCTAAGTTCTTCCTTAGAGCAGGGGAGGGCCTGGCTCTGGGAGGCACACTCCTGGCTCCTGATCAGGGAGTCAGCTGTAAGAAATGTCAGTCTCAGCCCTGGGTGGGCCATAGGAGAGTAAGCTCAGGAGAAGGGAAGTAGCAGAAGTTGCTCTCAGAGTCTGTGCCAGGGGCTCAAGAAACAAGCAGGAGGTGAGACATCCCTGCGCTCAGATGCTCGCAGCCCTGAGAGTACCAGTTAACCACTGCGGGAGCACCACGGAACATTTCTGGGAGATCCGTTGTGCAGGAAGCTTTAGGCAGACAATCTTGTGTAATCTTATAAGGAGGACACTTATGATTCCACTTCACAGAGTAGGTAACTGAGGCTAGAGAGAGGGACGAGGCTCCCCAGCAGAAAGCCCAAGATGTACTAGTCTGGCATCAAATTGCCTTTTCCACTGCATAATCGGCTTTCAAACTTTTTTTTTTAAGTAAGAAACTCGTGTGTTAAATATCAATAAAATGTAGTAAAGCAAATCAAAGTAGAGCCGGAGGGGCAGGAGTGAAGGTGCCAGACACTTTCTCATCCCCACAACTCACACACAACCGCTGCTCTGTTGACAATTGAAATGCCCTTCCCAAGACACAAAGAAGCTCAGGCAAGGTTCTGAATGATTTGTCTGGCTGGAGGCTTACCCTCTGGCCATAGACTGAGCACCTCTGGGACAGATGTGTGCGCGGTGCTTCCTAGAAACTCAAGCTACTCCAAGCATCACCTCAGCGTGCCGTGTAGCCCTGCTTCACTCATTTAGCCCTACTGGTGGTGCACTCACTCTGGGCCGGGCACTGGATGCCTAACTCTGGCCACAGTGGTGGGTAAAAATGCACCTGGCCCCTGCCCTCATAGAGCTTAAGTGAGGAAGACAGCCTTTAGCTAAGGTGTTCCTAAAAGAAGAGACAGATCACATATTGTGATCAAAGCTATGAAGGAAAAGATCGAAGTCAAGGAGGAGGACCTGATCTGTTCACATCTGGAAATCTAGCCATGAGAAATCTAGGCCACCAGTCACTGAGACCACTGGGACAGGAGAGGGCTGGCATCGGAGGGAGGTGACAGGACATGGGCATTCGTGGGCCCTCCCTGTTCCCCAATTATTCCCAAGGCAGGCAGAAATGGTAAGCTGCTCGAGGACCAGCTGGAGGTCCCTGGGAGTCTTGACATTCCTCAGTCACCGAAGGAGCAAAGAGAAGTTCTTCTAAAGGTTGGATTATCGCAAATCTAGGGCTCAGGGCGACAAACAATGAATAAGTGAAATCACAATGAAAATCAGAAATCATGAAGCAAATGTCACGTGTCCACATGGGCTCGACTCTAAATTCCCCTAGGGCTGGTCTGTACATTAAAAAGACCTTTCTCCACTCCGCTGCTCTAGGCTTGGCCCTGCTTTCTTGGTTGTTTATTTTTAAAATATTTACCGAACACCTGGGGTGGGCAGAACGCTGGTTTCCCAGCATGTGCCTGGCGCAGAGCCAGGGCTGTGTAACCACTCAGGGCTCTCTGCGGAGCCAGGAGCAGCGTGCCACCCTGGTGCCTGCCACCTCACCTCGCACGGGGGTCTGCACAAACTCGGCACCGAGGCGGGTCCAGGGAAATGCAGGTGGCCACTCGGTCCCCAGCGCAGGTCCCGTGGAGCCCTTTCTGTGCTACACAGATCTCAGTCTCTGGGATTCTGTGTGGAGAGAGGGGGCCATCCTGACCCACCGGCTGGCTGCTCTGCAGAGGCTGAGGCTTCGGTGAGCTCCCTCTGCCAGCGCCAACCTCACTCTGCTGCCCAGCCCCAGTGCGCCTTCTGGACTCAGCTGAGATGCCGCCTTTGGAGGAGCTCCCCACCTGCCCGGTGTCTCTTCTCTGATGCCTCCCTCCGTCTCAGCACCAGCGTGGCAGCCCCGTGGTGTCTGTGCCTCATGTCTGTGTCCCCACCGGCGTGCACGTTTCTTGACAAAGGGCCTGAGTCTTATTCATCCACGTGTCCAGTGTCTAACGAGTGTGGCGCAGAACAGGTGCTCAATAAATAAGTGTTAAATGAATGATTGTAGGTAAATATGCAGATGGAAGTATCTTCATGCTTATTTATTCAAATAGCCATCCACCCTCTGTCTTCTATACACACCCTTTTGCACACCCTCTCTCTCCCTGACTGGCCTCACCGGCTCACGCTCGCCCCCGCTTGCTGCGTTAAGTCCTTCTGAGATCTCTCCCTGCTCTGATGCTGCCCGGAGTGTACAGACCCGCCTGAAGTCGGATACATGAAAGAATCTGTGAGCCTGGAGGGGCAGAGGGGATGGTCTGGGTCCCCTCTGCAGACCCTCGCCCATCTCTGTCCTTGGCGGCCCCTTCATGTGGGCTCACTGCAACATGCCTCATAAAGCGAGCCCCTGTCTCAGCTTCCCTGGATCCTTGCAACAAGGCTGGGAGGTAGACGGGTTAGGTTCATTTCACAGATGAGGAAACTGGGGCTCAGAGAGGCTGTGACTTGCATAAGGAGCAAAGCTGGAGTTGAGACCTAGGCTGCCTAAGTCCAGGCCAAATCTCTTTCCATCGCGTTCTGGGAAGCAGAGACTGGGATAGGACGCTGCACACCACCCGTTACCCCCGAGAGCCAGAATCGCTGACATGAGAAGAAAGCACTCCCTTTGTGGCAGAGGACCGAGGGGGCCGCGCTGCGTGGTCCTCTAAGCCCTCTGCTTTCTCCCCTCACCCCAGTCCACCCTGCTTGGAGCCCCTAGGAATTCTGCTAGGCAGCTGACTCTCAATTTTGAGTTTTCATCCCACCTGGGGTTCCAGGAGGGGCAGTAACCTGTCTCACAAGTGCAGTGGGGGACAGAACAGGAGCGATGAAAGGGGCAGAGAAAAGAAATAAGCAGGATCTCACCGTCCCTCCTCCTATACCCACTTTACCGTGTCACCAGGCTAGACCTGCCGGGCAGCCTTGACCCAGCTCATTAGAGAGACTCATACACAGCCTTTATCGTCCTTCACTGTCGTTTTCAAAACCCCCGTCACGGGCTTGTGGGCCTCGCTCCTTCTCCAAATACCCTGTCTCCTGTTTCCCCTAAGACTCTTGCCTCCTGAACGAAGGGCATGAATATTTAAAGACATTGTTTCAGCCAGCGCAGTCACATCACTCTGCTGCTTTCTCTTCAAATTTTATCTCCAGAAAGTTGGCCAGAGTGTCTCTGAGCGCCTCACACTCCCTGGGACAGAGTGCAACAAGGGGCCCCAGACACAGGGATGCCCCAGAGAAGTGAGCCAGCCCTCTGTGTCCTGAGGCTGAATGGCACACAAGCACCCTTTGTGGGCTACCTGGGCAGTCAGACCTGAAAACTCCCTGCCACCCCAGTTCTTGGGGCATGGGTTTAGGTAGGAGACGCAGAAGGACAAGGGATCCCAAACTGCAAAGAAATGATGAACAAAACCTCAGAAACGCAAGACCCTGGAACCTAAGAGGAGAAAGGTCTGGGCACATTAGACCCAGAGCTAATATAGATCCTGTATTCACCAGTGCACCGTGGATCCCAGCCTCGCAGCCACTCCTGCTGGCTCCCTCCAGCGTCTCTGATCTGCAGAATTACTCACAGCCCACCGCATCAAATCTCTCTTTTATCAACAAGACACAACACTCCTCTCTGGATAACTTCTTGAAACTCTAGTCATTCTAAGCCGTTTCCAGTGCTCTGGGAAGGGTTCTGTCCCTCTGCCCGCCTGTAACCAATCAGCCACACACCACCAAATCCATTTCTAAAGTTCCGGGCAATTACAGCCACTGAGCTCCCTGGCCTGGTGCCCGCCTGCTCAGAGCCAGGACCCAGGTTGTCAGCAACCCCGAAACCCAGCCACCAGTTTCTCCTCCAGCTTCCTTGGAGACCCAGGTGCACCGAAATGCCACGCTTACTGCGCCGAGGCACTCGGACTGGCCAGACCACAACAAGATAGAAAACGCGGGTCAAGGCCAGGCTCCCTACCTTTGCTGAGGGTCCCCGTGATGAGCTTAAAGATGGTCTGGGCAAATTTCACGAACCCAAGCTTGCATCTTTTGGAGCAGCCGCTCATGGTGGCAGAGGAAAGGCAGGTTGTGTTGTCAGCGCCCAGAAGGGAGGCACCCACCTTGCGTGCCCTGGAACTTGGAGCCTGCCTGCTCGGATCCTGAGAGATGGATGCACCCCAGAGGCTCCAGGAACAGCACAGCTGCCTCTGCAGTGAGTCCGGTTCTGCATCCAGAGAGCCCACAGGGCACGGTGTCTGTTCCCTTCCTTCCTCCCCTCAAGCCTCTCCCGCTGTCCCCCCAAGTCCTCGACACGGGAGGACCTCCAGATGCCAGGCTGGGCCAGCACCGCCAGGGCAGAGGGCGCTGCGAGGAGATGGAGGAGGAGAGGGAAGCTGAGCAGAGCAGGGAGGGAGGAGCTGGAGCTCTCCCAGGCTTTGCTGACTGTCTTTCTTACATGCCAGTGGTAATGTAGCAATTAATACCCAAGTCAGAAGGGAGGGGACTGCGACGCAAAAACGCTCCGCTCCACAGCCTCCCGGCTCACTCTCCCGCTCTTTCCTTCCTGGTTAATCTAATAGATCAATTCTCTGAGCTGTGCCTGATTGGGACCTAGGAAGACTCCCCCCAGAGCGGGAGATCGCTGCTTAGCGCTCAGTGGAAAGTTTGCAGGCAGCCTCTGAGTGGCCTGGTTTGCATCACGGAGAAGTAGGGCCAAGCGGGTAGCCCCGCGGGAGCTGGGCTGTGTGGCTTCGTGGCACCAGCAGCAGGGGCTGCCAGCCTCCGCAACTTGGAAAGTCACGCCCTTGCTGCCTCCTGGCTCCAGGTGCCTTTTCACCGACACCCCAGCACACGCCCCCTCAAAGTCTCCCGTCCAGCTCCAGCTCCCACCCCTGCAGAGCAGGTAAGAGTTTCCTCTCTCATCAGGGCAGCAGAGCAGTGCAAATAGGGCATTTCTGGATGAAGAAAGTATTCCTCAGAGATGCATAGAGGAATGACTGATATTCAAACAATTTGACTACAGCACAGTACTCTTAGAAGTAAAACTGCAAGGTAGTCGGCAAATGTGAACTCCAACTATGGCTTAACAAAAAGTCCACTGCTGTTCAGTACCATAGATTGTGTGGATTGGACAGAACGTAAGGGGACATCTCATCCCATGCTCTAGACGTGGCCTGAGCCTTCCCCATGACACCCCACTTTACTTTCCTTGGTTATTTAAAGGGTTCCCATGGGCCACCACCATGGATCAGTTCAGTTCAGTTCAGTCGCTCAGTCGTATCCAACTCTTTGCGACCCCATGAATCGCAGCACACCAGGCCTCCCTGTCCATCACCATCTCCCGGAGTTCACTCAGACTCACATCCATCGAGCTGGTGATGCCATCCAGCCATCTCATCCTTGGTTGTCCCCTTCTCCTCCTGCCCCCAATCCCTCCCAACATCAGAGTCTTTTCCAATGAGTCAACTCTTCGCATGAGGTGGCCAAAGTACTGGAGCTTCAGCTTTAGCATCATTCCTTCCAAAGAAATCCCAGGGTTGACCTCCTTCAGAATGGACTGGTTGGATCTCCTTGCAGTCCAAGGGACTCTCAAGAGTCTTCTCCATCAGCGTGCTGTGGTTTCATTTGAATAAGTAAATAAGTGAAGTCACTCAGTCCTGTCCGACTCTTTGCGACCCCATGGACTGTAGCCTACCAGGCTCTTCTGTTCATGGGATTTTCCAGGCAATAGTACTGGAGTGGGTTGCCATTTCCTTCTCCAGCAGATCTTCCCGACCCAGGGATCAAATCCAAGTCTCCCGCATTGTAGACAGATGCGTTACCATCTGAGCCACCAGGGAAGTCCTTCACTTGAATAGCAGATACGAAATCTACCTAGAGTTGAACTAAGCCACCCCTTGAGAATGTCTTTCTCTTCCTTGCCATCAGCTTGACCATTATCTGCTTCTCTAGGATGTTTGAGAGAATTAGATTGCTTAAGAGCCAGAGAAGGGAGAACACCCATTGATTAAATGCCATATATGCCAGAACTCAAGCTCCATGTCTAGTTTCTTCCCCATCTTCTGTGAGTCATGGAAAAGTGAATCTTGAAATGAACCTCAGCCCTCAGGGAAGTCACCAACAAATCCCAGAGACAGCCTGGTAGCACAGAGCCTTTCTCCAAATCCAAGTGCCCTGCACTCCTGACTTGCTGGGACAGTGTGACTCACACACGTTGCAGGAAAGAGCCTTGGTGGAAAATACCCCCTGCATTTGATTTCACAGAGCAGGGGTTCCCAACCCCCAGGCTTAGACAGGACCCAGCCTGCACAGCAGGAGGTGAGTGGCAGGCAAGCAAGCAAAGCTTCATATGCATTTACAGCCGCTCCCCATTGCTGGCGTTACTGCCTAGGCTCCACCCCCTGTCAGATCAGCCATAGCATTAGATTCTCATGGAAACGTGAATCCTCCTACAAACTGTGTGCATAAGGGATCTCGGTTGCATGGTCCTTAGGAGAATCTAATGCCTGATGATCTGGGGTGGAGCTGAGGCGGTGATGCCAGTGCTGGGGAGTGGCTGCCACTGTCTTCCATCACCCCCAGGAAAACAAGCTCCCACTGATTCTGCACTATGGTGAGTTGCAATAGTTATTTCATTATATATCATATTAAGATAGTAATTGAAATGAAGTTCACAATAAATATAAAGCACTTGAATCATCGGGAAACCATTCCCCCTGACCTTCAGTCTATAGAAAAATAGACTGGTCCCTGGTGCCAAAAAGGTTGGGGACCACTTGTCATAGACCTTGAAATTGCCTCGTTATTCACTCTGTGTCTTAAAGTGAGGAAGGTCCCAACTAGAATGCGTATGGTATCTGGAGATGTTCATGGCACTTAGTCTTCTATACACTTGCTCACATATCCAGGACTTAGCAATCTCACAGTTTGTAGTGTGGGGCTGAGCAGCCAGGATGCAGAAAACACCAAGCCAGGCGCACCACACACACACAGCTGGTGCCGTTCTGGACCTAACGGCGGAGCAGATTCATCATGAGATGCAAAGCCCTTGTCAAGAACCATTTATCCAAAGAATCTGGCTCATTTTGCAGAGTCTTAGATCAGCTGGAGATGCAGGGCACATTAGTGTGGAAAAGAAGGAGGAAGGAGCCGGGGGGTGGAACAGCACCCACTAGGCAAGGAGCTGGCCAAGGGCAGCACTACCTGAGCACCAGAGAGGAAAGGTTAGAGAAAGGTTAAAGGAGCATAATGTGCACATCTGTTTGTTTTGCCAAGGAGAGTACTGGCCTCTGGATGGAGAATTCACTTCAGAGGACAGGGAACTCTCAGCTACCCCCAGCTGTTTCTCTCTTCCATCCCACAGAAGGGGAGGACATTGAAAACTGAGAAGACCAAAAAAAAAAAAAAAATCAACCAACCATTAAAAAGTAAAGCCGGTGACTTTACGGACATCAGCTGACCCTGAGCTTGATCTTTCAGCTGGAAACCTGGCCAGGAATCCTGCTGGAGCAGGGACTCCTGGAAGGCCGTCAGCAGCATCTAAGTTGGAATGACATGAGACGTCCGGGGAGTCACATGGGGGCTCCAGCTTCAGCTCAGGAATCTGGAACCCCAACCTCTGAACACACAGGAGGAAAGAAGCAACCGTACCTGTTGTTTGAAGGATCAGGACAATCTTATAAACAAGTACCTCATGAGTCCTCCAAGCAAGACAGGTAACGGTTAAGTTGGTGGGTCTTTGCACCAGGAATTTAATCACTCACCTGCTCCTTCCACACCTGTATATACTGAAAACATACTATTACCACGGCCTCGATCCAGGCACTGAGTATACAGCGGTGGGCAAAACACACCTAGTCCTGAGCCTACCAAGGTCCCATTTATGTGGTGGAAGGATGAACACGGTCAGCCATTGTGTGTGTGTAAGACAGTGCTTCTAAGAAAAAGAAAGCTGACTAAGTGGATGCTCCTATCTTACAGTGTCATCAAGGTAGCTTTCTCTCTATTTAAAAGATATTTAAAAAGAGGTTCCAAACCAGATGTAAAGCTCCCTGGGGTAATAACCAACCATTAGGGCTGAGGAACAGCAAGTGCAAAGGACAAAGACAGATATGAGATTCTAAGGTCGGCAATTCAGCAATTATCAAGCAAGCCAATGAGCCTCAGTTTTTCCTTCTGTAAAATGGGAAGAATAAGTCTTACCTCCGAAGGTTTGGGAGAGATTTACATGAAATCAATGTGATTAATTTAGGTTCTGGCATAATAAACCACTTTGTTAGGGGTAAAGGTCATTACTGACACTCCGATTGCTGCCATTCTTGTTGGTGGGGCCACCACTCCTGCCCTGTTCCCTAGAACAACTCCTCACTCTGTAGGCGAAGCTTCACGCTCCCTGGGAATCATGGAGCCAGGTGCCAATGTTTAATCTCCCCTGCTGCTGCTGCTGCTGCTGCTGCTGCTAAGTCACTTCAGTCGTGTCCGACTCTGTGCGACCCCATAGATGGCAGCCCACCAGGCTCCCCCATCCCTGGGATCCTCCAGGCAAGAACACTGGAGTGGGTTGCTAGTAGTAGCTCAAACACTAAGCATTTCAGATCCTCCTCTGAACACAGCAAGACATCAATTATCTGAATCCTCAATCTTAGATAAATGACTCAGGCCCAGAGAAGGTCAGCAGCATCTAAAACACCACACAGCAAAATCCCCGGGAATATGGGGAAGGTGTTTGGTGTGCCAAGCACATCCTCAGCCAAGGAAGGCAGGTTGTGCTCATATTGAATTCATGATGGGAGAGTATAGAGAGGATCCTTCTCTGCTCAAAAAACACACTATTCTGCAAACAAGCAACAGAAGAGGCCACATGGAATTCAGATGGCATCAGGGAAATTAAACCATCAGTGGGCTTATAATTAGTCAGCCTCCCTCTACAGTTGTGCCTTAGGCAAAGGAACGCAGGAAGACAGTTATCTGTCCACCTGAAATTGTTTATGGGGATCTTCACAGGCTAGTTCCAGGGGGAAGGAGAGGCAGACGGTGGCTCCAGGTGGTGTCTGGGCCGGGGAAGGTGCTCTGACCTCTCTGAGTGCAAGGCTGAGAGGGGACAAACATGATGGTTTTTAAAGGGAGGAAAGGCTGTCCTCAAAATGATAATGATGACAGCAGGGCTTGTTGAGTGCCTTCTACATGTGGGGCGACTACTCTAAACACTCACTTTCCGCATAGCTGACCCTTAGAACTCTATCACATTTCCTATTCTACAGGTGAGGAAATGGGCCCAGAGAGGGAAAGTAACTTGTGGATAGTCGCAAAGACATCCTGAGTCAAGACCATTTGACTTTAAAATTCGTAGAAAGTTATTTAGTATCTCATTAGGGTTCAAAATTAAAGCGACTGGTAGTGTGAAGGAGACATGGCTTGCCTGATTATTAAAAGGAAAAAGCAGCTCGCCATTAAAATCATAAAGTCCCCATCCCTGGAGGCATCACAGAGACAGAATGGAGACATTTGCCCTGGAGGGAATTCCTGCCAGCATGGTCGTGGGGGTGGGAGGCAGGTGGAGAGTCGGCACAGATTCAGTCACAGAGCATCCAGAAGACATAAGCCACACCAGCTATTTTAACAGAAAGCATTTCCTATAAAGACGTGTTCAGCAGGTGTCGGAGGACGGGAAGGGCAAAGGGAGCCAGCGAGAAACCGCAGAGGTGGTAAACGTAAGAAGCAACTTCTGCTCTAGTGCTGGGTGGGGTAGGGGGCGACCAGGGAAAGCGCTGGGGTCCTTGGACCTGGAAGCCTGGAGGAGGTACTCCGTGACGGTGAGACTCAGACTTTTGAGGAAGGGGCGCCAGCTGACTGGTGCTGGCATCTCTGAGGGGGAGCTATGAGGTTGATTCTGGGAGAGTTTGGAAAAGGTGTACTGGACGCTGGAAGCTGCTACCGCCAGTGGACAGTACTGTTGCCTGGGGACACGGATGGGAGCAGGAGCAGACTAGAAGGAATAAACACCCCCTGCCGCTTGCAGAGTGCAGCCCAGAATCATGCAGCAGGGCAGCGAAGGGAGCCTCGAAGCTGGGGGTCAGGAGCCAGTTGACACAGTCCAGGTACCTTCCCTTCTAAAATTCTAGAACCCCACTAAGTGCCAGGCATCGAGGATGCACCAGCAAATAAGACAAAATCCCTTCCCTTGTGGAAATTGCACTTTCATTGAACAGCTCATAATAGAACAACCACTAAGAGGAAAACAGCAGATTCCACTGGGCTCAGAATCATCAATAATCACTTGTTTCTCTGCTGGGTGTTGTATTTGGATTAGCTGGGTTTTGTCACAAATTTATGATGTTGGTAGTGTGATTTATTATGCCCATTTTACAGATGGGGAAGTGGAGTTTCAGGCAGACTTGATGGCTCATCCCAGGGGAGGAGTGGAGCCAATGGAACTAGTGAATGACTGGAGTCTGGGGAATGGGAGGGAGTCAAAAGCCACATGTATTTCTAGAAACAGAAGCAGGAAATGTACAAAAAGGATGAGTTTTGGGAAATGAAACGGTTACAGAGTCCGTTTGTTTTGGGGAGAGAAACGTCAAGCTCTCGCTGATGGAAATGAAAGTGAGGAACTCAGGAGAGAGGGTAGGAGCTAGAATTCTCATAAATAAATTATTTTTCTTCCTGCTTAGGAAGAAAATAAATGTAGCATCCCAGCAGGCCAAAGATATTAGCATTTAAATACAGGCTTACACAGGTGGGGGAAAAGCGCAATTTCCTTAGAATTAAATCAGACTTTTTCTTTCCTCCAAGGCTCAGAAAAGTCCATTCTGCTCAAGTGTGGTCTTCAGAGTGTTGCTCCACGTTCTCAATGGGACTCCTGTCCTCTCCCCATTTTCATCATGAGCAAATGATGCCTAAGAGCTGATGGAAATTCCTCAGTGTTGTTGGCTGGAAGTCTCTCAGACTCATTTGTTTCCTGTGTTAGCAGGTCTGCAGGGCCTAGATGGGGACTGGAGGAACCATGGTTTTGCAACGGAACTGGTGAGAAGGGGAGTGTGCTGGGAAGCTTCCCTGGAAGCTGCAGGGGCTTCTAGGGAAAAGACGGGAAGAGACCAAGGGGATCCTTGAAGCTGCCCCTTCTCCATCTGTTGCCACTAAATGCTACCCCTCTGCTACCCCATTGACACATCTTGCCCAGTGCTGACTTCCCCTGTCTCCTCCACCCTTGCTCACTATGCTCAGCTGGACTTGGGGCCCCTGTCGAGTGTAATCACGGAAAGAGAAGAGCTAGCTCCAGTTAGATACTGAAGATCCCAGGTGTGGCCTGGCTGTCCCAGGCCGACCACGGATGGCCATGCAAGTCAGGCTCATCAGTCTCACGGTTGCTTCCCCTCTGCCTCCCAGAGCCCAGGAAAGCAGGACACAGCTCCACAAAGTGCAGACTTGGGGGCTGGGATTCCGAGTCCTAGATGCAACAGATTCTGGATTATTCTTTACTCTTATTTCCTGGATCCGCTGGATCTTATTTTTTGCAAATAACCCAGATGGCTTTTCCCGTATTCTTTAGCTCAGCAAACCACATCATAGCCTCCCAGGACACGGAAGTCACAAGGGTGGGAGTCATCTTTGGTTCCTCCCCATCCTCTTTCCCCTCTGTATTACTGGCAGGATTGCTCCTTCCTGAGGCTCCTTGCCTCCTCCCAGCTTCCAGTGACGGCCAACGTTCCCCACCAGTCCTTGGCTTGTAGACACATCCCCCTCAACTTGGCCTTGATCTTCATGTGTCTGTGTCTCTGTTTTCTCTTCTAATAAGGACAGGTGTCACTGGTCAATAGTCCCAAGCCATAGGACTCCAGCTTGAATTAACTAATTACATCTGCAAAGACCCTATTTCCAAATAAGTTCACATCCTGAGGTTCCTGGTGGACATGCAGTTTGTGGGGGACACTACTCAAGCTTCCCCTCTTTCCACACCAGTTCCAGCTCCATCTAAGCTGTTGCCAGTTCAAGTCACTTCTGCTTCCTTAGTATCTCTCCAAGTGGCCCATTTCTCCCAGTGAATCTGCTTAGTCAGCCCCTCATTTACATTCCACTGATGACTTCCCATTGCCTTCAAAATCACACCCACACAGTTCAGCAGTGCTTTCAAGGCTCTGGGCGATTCCACCACTGTTTATCTCTCCAAGCTCATCTCTCCTAGGACATGCGATTGTATTGATTCGCATATAGATGTGGACTCCTTTGTGTGTCTATTTGTTTAATGACAGCCTCTCTCTCTGCATCTAAGCAGCTCAGAGAACAGGGAGAGTGGCTCTCTTGTGTGCTTTTCTACCCCATACCTGACATGCACAGTGAATAAACTCCACTCTCCCTCTGGTCCCCGTACAGTGCTGGGCAGTGCTGAGAACTTCGATGATCCGAAAGAAGGACTCCGACCCTGAAGTGACGCTGACTTGGGAAGACGGACAAGAGGAGCTGAGCTACCTGGCCAGAGACATAGGGGAAGGGTGGGGGCTCCCCCACTTCGATGGCCCTGATGAGCCGTCTGGCCAGAGGGACCACAGTCCTGGGAACTGTGGAGACATTGCTGCTGTGGCTTAGAGGCTGGGGTGGGGGCACGGTGATCTCTGTCACCTCTAGCCCTGAGTCGTGTCTTTCTTCCACCCTAAAGCCTCCTGTAGCCTCCTTGCAAGGTCCAGGGTTAAGGTCTCAGGAGGCTCTCCCTCTCTCGCTCCTTTCCAGCTTCACTGGCTCCCTGGCTATTCCTTACACAGGCCAAGTATGTTTCAGACTCAGAGTGTTTGCGCTGTGCTTCTCCGGCCTGGAACCCTGTACTCACACAAAATCATTCTCACCTGCTTCACGTGTTTTGCTCACATGTCATCTCTGCACAGAGGTCCCTCCAACAACTTTATTGGGAAAGCGCCCCTCCCACTACTGATTCTTTTACTCAGTGGTGGCAGGTTATATCTTCCTCAGGGCACTTGTTCTTTTCCACCTCTGTGTTATATATGCGTCCCCCTGGTGTCTATCCCACCAGCCTGCAAGCTCCCACACACAAGGCCAGGTCTGTTCTCTCTGCTCCATCCACAGTGCCAAGGAAGAATCCCCACGTCCCCACTGGTCACAGAAACAAGCTCCCTCTCCTTGGGGTTCTCTAGCTGCCACGCTCTTCTGAATAAATTCACCAGAACATGCCGGAAATTTTGGTCTGGTAGGGATCTTGCCTAGTTTAGAGCACCCATGGATAACATGGGTTTGGAGCCCATGGACCTGAACTCACCATAATCACTCATTAGGTGTGTGCACTTAGCCAATTATTCCAACTCCCTGAGCCTCTGTTTCCTTATCTTTAAAACGGGCATAATCAGAATCGATTCTGGCGTTAAACAGGAAGGGGTGACTGTCTTGGTTTCTGAGGACTGAGGGACTTCCGGGAACGCAGCTACTTTCAGTGCTGAAATCACAATAGTCTCGGTCACTCCTGGGTCCTGCACAGACAGACAAAAACAATGGCTCCGATGGTGAAGAGCCTGCCTGCCGTGCAGGAGACCCGGATTCAACCCCTGGGTCAGGAAGATCCCCTGAGGAAGGGAGTGGCAACACACCACTACTCTTGCCTGCAGAATTCCATGGACAGAGGAGCCTGGGGGCTGCAGTCCGTAGGGTGGCAGAGAGTCAGACAGGAGGAAGCGACTAACACTTTCACTTCCTTCACTGAGAGTACAGAGCCTGTGTCTTTAACCCGGATTCTACACTGTCCGATTCTGGGCCACTTGATATATTTCACTCCATCAGTTCAGTCGCTCAGTCGTGCTCGACTCTGCGTTGTCACAGATGACCCAAATCGTCTACGGCACCAAGGAGGGCGTCAGGAATAGTAAAGAGGTAATGAGTCGTGGGTGGCCAGTACCCTTTGCCTCTGTGACTGCTCGCTCTCCTGTACCGCTCACAGCCCCGTCCCCTCAGATCCATTCATGGGGAGTAGAGGGGTTGACCCTGGCAAGACCCCAGCCAGACCAGATACCCAGGATCCTTCTACCTTCAGGCCGCCCACCAAGGGAGCAGGCAGAAAGGCCACGTGACCAGAGCCAAGCAGCAAGTCAGAACCGTCCTTCTAGAAACCCATCCAGAGGCAGTGGTGGGGGGAACGGGGAAGGGAGGCGTTTACCAGTAAATGAGTCTCTTGAAAGATTCATCTTCGTTTTGGCAATTACGTCTGTGCCCAGTGGGGCTGGCAGGATCCTGGGAAGTGGCAGGCAGCGGAGCATGTACATTGGCGGGGTGCTGAGCGGGGGCTGTCTCCCATACTCTGGTAACGCTCACTGCAGATCCCAGAAAACCACCCTTGTCCCTCTGCCCAGTGCCTCAAATGGTGAAAGCAACTCAACTCCTAGAGGAATTCAAGCTCAGAGCCAAGCTGGCATGTTCCCGGGAAGGCAGGAAGCAAGGGCATGCCAGAGGGGATGTGAAGACTTTTGGGAGAGGTTCGTGGTGTTTTTTCCCCACCTAGCACACACGCTTGCCCACAGCGGGGAGGGAGAGGCCCGCTCCTTTAGCACGCCCCCACCCCTCTCCCCCAGGGTGCCTTTCCACTGCAGAATGTCCACACCTTCTAGTGTGGCACCGCCCTCGCCTCCTAGTGAGCAGAGCAGAGGGGGTCGCGTCACTTGTCTAAGCCCCCTTCCCTTGTCTGCGACATGGTTGTAAACTAGCTTCCAGACTGGCAATATTCAGGTGAGGAGTAAATAAAATACCTGAGCAGTTCATTTCTAAATTGAGAATACGGAGTAGGATCATGTGATGGGCCTCCTAGCTGTGTCACCTTTCGACAAAGGGCAGCTCTTAAGTCTCAGTTCTTCCATTCCTCACTCTGTAAAGTGAGGCTCCCTGTCGCCTATGATTACCCTATTCAGTGAAAAAATGTGTATAAGGACCTGGCATATAATAAGCACTCAAATAAGGGCAGTTATTAGTATTCACAGGTGCTGTTGCTGTTGTTTTGATGTTGACCACTGTACAGATGAAAATCCCGAAAGCCGTGGCTGCTCTTCCAGGATGTTCTGATTCCTCGGGGAGTGCTCTGGAATCTGGAATGACGGTGAGTCCCACTGCCTGAATTACAAGCTCCATTCACATCCCTTGACTCTGGCCAAGGGTCTGAGAGCTGGGCATCCCTGGGCTTCAGAGGTTCCAGAGCAGGAGGACAAAGGCCCAGACGCAATGAGTCTGGAGGCATTTCCAGGGCCCTTTCACTTCTGTGGCTTCGGCCTGAGTTGGAAAGTGTATAGGTCCTGCCTCCCCTAACGTGTCAGTAAGCTAGGTCATCGCAGGACAAACATTTATTAGATGAGAAAAAGCCTAATTAAGTTGGATTTCCTGACTTGAGGAGCTGAGACCCCTCCCCTTATGGGGACGGAGCTCTGTGCAGCTAGGAGCCCCTCTCTGTGGCCTCCACACACCCCTCCCTCAAGTAGTATCGGTCCTCACTCTTTCCTGTCCCTTACACATGGACAGGAAGTGCAGAGACAGACACAAGAGGACAGAAGGAAGCTATTATCCTCTCAGCTGGCCCCCACATTCCTCTCAGGGAAGGGATTGCCTTTGTGGAGGTTAAGGTCCCTGAAGAGATCTGAACTGGGGGTGGGAGAGAGCTGAAGAAGGCTTAGGAGAGCGGGGATGGAGGCTGGCCCTGGGGATTGGGAACAGCCGAGGGATATTCAGGGAGACGTCTGAACTCACCTTTCAGCTGCCTGTGGCCATGAGGCACACTTCCTCTGTCTCCCTAAGCTTCCCGTGCAGTCCTTGGCTACACACCCGGGACTTGTCAGAATTTTTAAAAGTGAAAATTAGGAGAAAAGATTGAATTGCAAATTCTGATAGATTTGATGTGGAACAGGATCAAGGCACCCATGAAACCAAGCGGGCCCTAAGCCGGCCTAGCTCAGGGTCCGCAGGCACTCAGAGGCCCAGGTGTCTGGGAACACCCCGTCCTCCCTCTCCCCATCCCCCACCTCTTCCCCTCCCTCCAACATCTCCGTAATGGTGAGAGCTTGAGGGTGGAAGGGACCCCCTAGGTGGTGGTGGTGAAGGGGAACATCCAGAAAAAGCCAGTGGAATCTTAAAGGATAAGGCATCTCAGCCGATTTCCTGGCTTCAAACATAGAAATACTAATATCAGCTTGTGCATTTATTATCCTTTCCAAAGTGCTTTCCCTTATTTTGTCCCTTTTAACCTCAGCGTTTTGTTTCAGTTTTGAGACAAGGAGACTGCAGCCCTGAGAGGTCACGTGACCCGTGGAAGTGGCACTGCCCAGGGTCTGCTCCCTACTGCTGTTGGGACCTGTGCTGACTCAGCCAAGCCCAAGCCTCTGGTTGCAAGTTTGCTAATCGTTAGGATGTTAAGTGACTCCAAAAATACTATGGGGGTGGCTTCCAGGAGGCAAAGCTGAGCCTGGAAATGGGGTTCAGGACCAACCTCTGTTATGACCCACCCCCAGCAGGTAGGGAGCAGGAGGGTGAGCAGGAAGGGGCCAGGGGCAAGCCCACCTCAGCTGCCCAGTAGGGGAAGAAGTGCCTGTTTGGTGTAGCAAAGAGGATGGTGAGGAGCCTGAGGCGGGATACAATGGGGCTGGAACCCAGAGATTTCTGTGCGCACAGCTAGGGGAAGCCTGGGTGCAGATACAAGAACTTCAGAAGAGACAGCAGTTGCTGCTGTGTTGGTTGGCACTGTGTTGGTTGGCTGTTTTGACCAAGACTCACTCAACCTCACTGTTTTCTTGATGGGGAAAGTGAACCGACTCTTAGCAACCCCATTGACTGGTCTATAGAATTCTCCAGGGCTGAATACTGGAGATGGTAGCCTTTCCCTTCTCCAGGGGATCTCCCCCACCCAGAGATTGAACCCAGGTCTCCCGTGTTGCAGGCAGATTCAGGCAGATTCTTAACCAGCTGAGCCACCAGGGAAGCCCAAGAATACTGCAGTAGGAGTGGGAAGCGTATCCCTTTTCCAGTGGATCTTCCTGACCCAGGAATTGAACTGGGGTCTCCTGCATTGCAGGTAGACTCTTTACCAACGGGGCTGTCAGGGAAGCTCCTGCTTGAGGAAGTCACACAGAGGCTGCTCTGTGCCTAGAGTGGGTTTCCCCCTGTTTCGCTAGAGGGAGCCCAAGTTCCTACTCCTTGCTTGCAGCCCACCTGGCCAGAGGTGACCTTCCCTGGTTCTCCAGGGAAGATGCGAGTCAGGGGCTCAGGGGAGGAGCAGTTCTGCCCCCTAGTAATGGGGAGATGTCAGTGGACATTGGAAAATGTTTTCAGGAAGCAGCAAAGGCTAGATTTGACTGGAAAACGAGTGCTGTTTCTACTCAGAATTTGTGAGATCCTACACCCCTTCCCTGAACCTGGTGGTGTGTATTCTACCCTCGGTCGGCTTTCGCCCCCCAGGATCGGTGCTCTTCTCAGCAAGTCCCTCCAAGTACAGAGTTCCAGGACCCAGACACAGTGACAGGAGAAGGGAGAGGCTTAGCTGTGTGCTTAGTGAGGATCATAAGACCCTCCACCTATCAAGAAGGCAGTATGAGTGGTGGTCAGACTTGTGGGCTCTGTAGTCAGGCGATTTTGTCTCCAAATCTCCCCTAAATAGACATGACCTCCAAGGTACCAGGAACCTCTTCTATCTTGTTTACCACAAAACCCCCAGTGCCCGGAATAGAGCCTGGCACACACAGAGGAGTCAATATTTTATGAATAAACCAGCAGCTCCAACCTTACTGCTTCTGTAGCCTTGCACCAGTGACTTCGTCCCTTTGAGTGTCAGTTCCCTCCTCTGTAAAACGGGACGAAAACTTGCTTACCAGATGCGCGTGTGTGCGCGCTCAGTTGCTCGGTCGTGTCCAACTCTTTGCAACCCCATGGGCTGCAGCCCTTCAGGCTCCTCTGTCCTGGGATTCTCCAGGCAAGAATACTGGAGTGGGCTACTATTTCCTCCTCCAGGGATCCTCCCTGGCCCAGGGATCAAACCTGAGTCTTCTGCATTGCAGGTGTATTCCTCACTGGTGAGCCACCTGGGAAGCCCCGTGGAGAGGATTAAAAGAGAGAACCCAGCTGTGGCACTCAGCACTGTGTTCAGTGTGTCTCCACTAAGCCTTCAACAACAGCAGCTAGTTCATAATTCACACGCAGCTGACACTTTGCGAGGTGCTGTGCATGCGGGCACACGCCTTTCTGCATGTGTGTGTGTGCACTGGCGGGCGTGCATGCACCGTCTCAAGTTATCCTCCCAGGAGGTGGTTCTATTATTATCTTATTTTTACAGCTGAGGAGGCTGAAGCCTGGAGAGGTGCCTCAAGAGACAGGTTGCTTTGCTGGTAAGTGGTGGTGGAACCAGAATTTTAAGAGAAGAGATGTGAGAAGTGGACGCCGGGTGATCTCACACCCGGCGTCTTTGTTTTCACACTCAAAAATGTTTGCTTAGACTCCTTCTGGATCGGATACTCTGCAAACAGCAATGTACTGGTTTGGGTCACTCAGCGCAGAAGACAAAGCAAGTCTTCAGCCATCCTTTTCTGCATATATGACACTTACTTCCAAAGATGGTGACTAAAAGTACCCAAGAAGTGATGAGCTGAATTGCCCAAGGAGCAATGACGGGTCATCAGGTATCAGACATGGGGCGCAGGCTTGCCTCTTGCTGCCGTGGGGAAACAGGATGCTCTCAAGGAGTTCACAGCCCACGCTGGCAGGGCGGGGAGTGGACCTTAGTTTTCAGCGTCTCTGAGCATCTCCCAGGTCACTAACCATGTACAAATGCCAGTGTTAACCCACAGGCAACAGAGGCTGATATTGTAGGCCTGCGGCGAGATTTGGGGGCCTGAATCTTTGACAAGCACTCTGGATAATTCTATGCAAGCGTGCTTTCTGCTTTTGGAAATTTGAAAAAAAAAAAACACGATCTATCAAATAGGTTTGTTCCCTAGAGTTATCTGCTAAGCAGGAAGGGAGAGCAGACTCTGGAAGCTTTTCAAGAAAGGAGGATGTCAAAGAGATGTCAGTTTACGGGTAACTCCCCACCGACTGCAAGCTCCCCTCCCCCCACCATCCCCAAACACCATTCCGGTGGCCGCCCTCCAAAGAAGCACTGAGTTGGCTCCCAGGCAGCCACCCAGCCTTGCCAATGGGGCAGAGAACATTAAGCCCAGAGAAAGGGGAGGAATAAGGAATCAGCTCCTCCTGTGTCCTGCTCCTCCACCTCCCCTTGCTTCCACTGGAAAAAAGAAAATTGCCAAGTAATTGGTCTTCGACAACCCCTGCTGGTCTCGGTCCTTTCATTCTTGCTGAGATTATAATTAGGGACTCGGTAAATTTAAATTGAAAATCCATGAGCAGAGCAGAGCCTTCATTTTTCAAATGTTTTTTTCATGGTACCTGTGTGCACACTCGGTCGTGTCTGACTTTTTGTGACCCCGTGGACTGTGTTCCTCCAGGCTCCTCTGTCGGTGGGATTCTCCAGGCAAGAATACTGGAGTGGGCTGCCATTTCCTACTCCAGGGGGTCTTCCCGACTTAGGGATGGAACTTGCGTTTTTTGTATCTCCTGCATTGGCAGGCGGATTCTTTACCTCTGAGGCACCCGGGAAGCCCAAACGGTGCTCCCAGCCAGTATGGGCAGCAGTGGCTGGTGAGTCCAGCGGGGACCGGAAGCTGGGGAGCACAGCCCCTCGGCTCTTGGCAAAAGCACAGGAGCAGCAGCATGGATGAGCATTCGCTACGCCCTGGAGGTTCGGTCTGGCGTGCTTTCTAAGCCTTGTTTTAGTACATCCACCCTTGGAGGTAGCACTATTCTATTCCCACGTTATAGACAGGGAAACTAAGGCTCAGAGAGACAGTGATTTGCCCAGCGTCACATAGCTAGGAAGGGACAAGACAGACCTGAAGCCCCACATGTCTGAACAGGCAACCTACGTGTTTTATCTAAAATTTGTCTTCTCGGCAATGGACCAGGGGCCTAAATCCCGGATCTGAGTACATTTCAGGTTCTGTGGTCCTTGTTTCTCCCCTACTAAAGTCTGGGTGCAGCCGCAGCCTGCCCTGTGCCCTGAGGGTCTATAGGTCTGAATGAGGTTCTTGGTGGGGCTAAGAAAGAGGAGGAGAATTCTCCATCCTGTGAGCTATGGGTTCTCTCTGCACTGATCACTCTGCCTCCTCCCCCTGGGTCCTTGAAAGAGTGTGTCTGGGCAGGAGCACCCATCACATCACCTCCACCTCCATTCCTCTGAGGAGGAATCAGAGACCTCAGAGAGGTAAAATGACTTTGTCCAGGATGCCTCCGCCAGCTCTTGGCTGATGGAGTTGGGACTGGGAGCTTCCTGACGTCCACCAAGCTGCTTCTCTGCAGCTCTGTAGAGCTGGGCTCTGGTGCCAGGGAATGGGCCTGTCCAAACAGAAAGCCAAACCAAACAGAAAGCAGGTGGGGAAGGGAAGGAAGCGCCTGTGTCTTGGTTGCCTATGATATATGGGCTGTGAAAGAGAAGGGTGTTGGGGCCACCCTGTCAGCGGGAACTTTTGGCTTTGCCTGTCTCACTGTTGTGTAAACAGAATGTCTGTGGTCCTTACCTGGTAGAGGTGATGTGAGGGTCAGCTGGGGTCATTGATGTACAACATGCCCCCAGTGCAATGCTTAGTAAAGGTTGGTTCAAACCATTACTTGTTTCCTTGTTCAAAAGTATACTAATATTATTAATAATTCTTATAATAACATTAAGGAATATTAATGCCTCCATTCTCCAGATGGGAAAACCAAGGCTGACGGAGATTAGGGGACTTAGACAAGCATCTTGCGAGAGGAAATTCCTGGGTCCAGCAGGAGGCTGTGCGATCCCTTGCCTGTTCCCTGTACCCCCCACACAGCACATCACTCTAATCTGAGGGGGTGTCAGTAGGACAGGGATATCAGTGGTTGGGGTGTCTGGTCTCCCCAGGCAGACCAACACATGACTTGGCTCTCCAGGACAAGCCTTCGGGGCGCCTACTGTACGGTTCAACCATCCAGCATCCCAGAGCAGTGAGGGTGCGAGTTGCCTTGTAGGCCAGGAACAAGGGCTTGGGGACCTTGCCCAAGGTCCTAGTCCTTTTTTAATTTTTAAAAATTTTTATTGGAGTATATTTGTTTTACAACGTTGTGTTAGTTTCTGCTGTACAGCAGAATCAGCTAGACATCTTTCCTTTCTTTTTTGAATTTCCTTTCCACTTAGGTCACCACAGAGCACAGAATAAAGTTCCCTGTGCTTTACAGGCGGTTCGGTCCTGATTCTTACGGAGTCTTCCCTGGTTGCCAGCCACCTGATGCGGGGGCTCTTTCACTTAGTAAATAAGGAAATATCCCCTTTAAACTCTTTTCCTGGTCCAGGAAGGAAGGAAGGGATGGAGGGAGGGAGGGAAGGAAGGAAGATGAAAGAGACTGTGGTTGATGAAGCGTGTGTGCTAAAGTAACAACTGGGACATTTGTATGATGGCAATATGAGAATACAGAGATTTTTTGTTTTGTTTTTCTTTTAATATTATTGCAACTTTAATGTAAGTTTGAAAAGAGTTCAAAATAAATTATGAAAAAACTAAAACATTTCCCCTGTCTTCAAATATTATTAGTGATTTTTAAACATATTCAAGAACAGTCACGCTTCTTTCTTGCCCTTTGCCCTTTGGTGTTTCGGTCTCCCTGGCTGTCTCTGTCTTACTCTGCCTCCCTCTTTCCCTCTGTGCTTCTGTCTCTGTCACTTGGCTTGGGGACATCGCGAAAGTTAACCCTGACATCAAGGGATAGCTTAGCCCTCTTCCTTTCCAACACGCCCCTCCAGAAGCCCCTCTACTCAGAGTTTAGTGGCCAGCTGAATCAAACAGCAGCTCAGCACCTTGACAATGGTATCGCTTTTTAAAAAAATACTTTTTTAAGCCATACTGTGAAGTTTGTGGGATCTTGGTTCCTTGACCAGGGACCAAACCTGCTCCCTTGCATTGGAAGCTCAGACTCTTAACCACTGGACTACCAGGGAAGTCCCCAAGGGCATCACTTTTAAGTATCACTGTAATTTTCTCTGGTTTTAGAAACTCCCAGCTGAGCCTCTCTCCTCACATTCCTAAATGTAAATAAACACGTCCCCAGCTGGGAAGGGCAGCAGCATAAACTGGCTGTGTTTGTGCAAAACACAAAATTGGCATGCTCTTCTTCCTGCCTGGGGTGGGCAGAGAGAGGACAGAGGACAGAGGAGAATGGGAGGAAAAGGGAGAGAACAAGCAGAAGGCAGGGGAGAAAGAGCGAGTGATGGAGGGGGTGGAGAGGCTGCAGAAAGGCCCCAGGGCGTCACGCCTAGCTCTCTCATACCATCAAGGAAAAGCTGGGAATGACAGAGAAACTGAGGCTGCGGAAAACCGTGTCATCACAGGGAGAGGGCAGAGTTTTCTGCACCATTAAGAGTGGCGCAAAAGGGCCGAGAGAGAAGGAGTTTCTGAGCTCCCTAAACCCCAGGAACTGTAACACCACACTCTGCATCCTCTCTCTATCCACGGCAGAGCTGACCTGGCCTCTGAGTCCAAACCCCTGTTCTGCTGATCTAGCTTTGCCTGCAGCAAATGCGTCTGGGGCTTCTGCAGTTTTCCTGAGAAACAGCACATTTCCTAGGGAGTAAACACCATCACTGATACTTGTTCTTTTCAGCTCGAGGGACCACCCCAGGAACAACACCCGGACCCCGCTCTCCGAAGGAGGAAAGGTCATGCAGTGATGTCATAACCTCAGCAGGAAACGTCCGCCAGACAGGACCTAAAGGGCTCAGAGAAGCCTCACACTGTTTTTTGCAGCCTCACCATAAAAGGGGCAGAGGTGAGCCCAGGGTGACAGATACTTTAGCCCTGTGCACACACTGTGCTCCCAGAGCGCTGATGCTTGGAGCAGTAACATCAGGATCTCTGTGATTCCTGGGCCAGTCGGGGTCTCAGAAGGAAATCAGGCTTTTGGCCTTTCCACTCCTGGAGAAAAGCCACAGTTTTGCTACTGCTCACCTTCTCTAGTTTGGACCTGGAGGTGGGGAGGGGTGAGAGGAGAGCAATGTTGCCCTGCCCTCTGCTGGGGGAAGCACAGCAAAACCACACTAAATTCAGGGGCTGAGGAGCTTGGGTTTCAGGTTAGCTGAGCGGAAACCCTCCTTCGCTCCACTTCCTGAGACTGCATCCTGGCTGGCAGAGCAGAGTGGACGGTGGACTCTTGGTGCTGAACTTGGGGAAACCAGGGCCCAGGACTCTGGACTCAGAATGGCCCTTCCCAGGATGCATGCTGTAAAACGTTTTCTTTTCCGATGAATCGTCGCTAAGAACATACTTGACATGTTCCCCTTTCACCTAAGACTCAGACGTGGGTGTTTGCGTCATCTGAGTTCAGTGAAGTGTCTTCTGTTTACTGAATTTCTCCTCTTCCTGTGGTTTGGCTGGGCAGTGACATTTTGTATCAACTTGTTGTCTGGGATTTGTACCCTCCCACCTGCCCACTGGGCATCAAGGGTCAACAGAAGCCCTTCGTGTCCTGAGACAGGTGCAGGCCCCTTTGGTCACCAGAATGTCCCATGGCAGCCTTCAGAGGACTGGGATGAAAGGGCCTCAGGCAGGGCTGACCCCTGGGCAGAGTTGCCAATCAGACCTATGGCTGCTTTCTCTTTTGTAGCTTTGATGATAATTTTTGTTAATTTTCAGTTACGCAGATGATACATTCATACATTCATCCTTAAAAACCACAACACAGAATGTTAGAAACAAAAGACCCACACCCCAAATCATTTTGCTTCTTTTTAAAAAACAATTTTTGCATAATATTTCATCATTGCCAGTGAGATTTAAGGCTTACTGGCTTCGCTTGGTTTGTCTCTCTCCTCCCTGTCCCTATCAAGGATGGGAGCAGCCTGCAGGTGGGTGACAAGAAGCGGAATGCATCATTTCCACCTGAGAAAGGGCAGGAAACAGACGATGCCTGCTCTGAGCCTTCCTGAAGACTCATCTTCCCCATCCCCAAGGAGCCGTGGAACCACTCACGGATGCAGGCAGAGTCTGGTCCCCCTAGCAGGGCTCTTCCTCTCCTGCCACTGTGATGCTCCCTGGGGGAGGGCCACTGCCCTTCTCTTTGCTTGGTCTGAGATGATTTGAGGAAAGAAGGAACACCGTGTGAGCAATGGACCTGGCCATCCCTCCTCATGGATCAACCGAGGTGCAGGGAGGAGCGGGCGGGACTTCTTCTTTACTCCCTCCCCCAAAGCAGCAGCAGCTAAAGGAAAGTTTGAAAGCCCCAGAAACCAGCTGTGGTGCCAGACAGTGATGACCTCTGCTTCCTCTCCTGGTTTTCCCTTTGCACATAGTGTGAGTATACACAGGGCTTCGCTGGGGGCTCAGTGGTAGAGAATTTGCCTGCAGGGCAGGGGATGAGGTTCAATCCCTCGGTTGGGAAGATCCCCTGGAGAAGGAAATGGCAATCCCGCTCCAGTATTCTTGCCTGGGAAACCCCATGGATGGAAGAGCCTGGCGGCTACAGTACGTGGGGTCACAATAGTTGGACACAACATAGAGACTAGTCCACCGTGCACCCCACGAGTCATACGCACCGCTCCCCCATCATCACGTGACCGCGGGCAGACCCCAACCGCCGACCCCGAGGAGCCTACGGTTCACATAAGCCTTCCTTCCCCGCACTGTTCCCCCACCATCTGCACGTCCCCCAGACCGCAGCCCTTGACCAGGAACACAGGCCTTTACCAGGAACAAGGGCCTCCGTGACTCTCAGACGGTTGAGCAGAGAGACTGTGCTCTTCCCCTGCCGCGGTACAGATGTGGGAATTTCCCTCGAGATAAGGACCACACCTCCTTCTCAGCAACTGCTTGTGGCCCCAAGAGCAAGAGGGAGGTCTTATGCCCCCAAAGAAAACGGAATTGCCCGTGACTCATACTAGGCCCTGCTGGTTGAGAAATCTGCTTCCTGGGGCTGGGGGTAGGCGAGTGGAGCAGAACTGGGGCCAGGGGTGTGTGTGTGGTGTGTGCATTTGCAGTTGGCCTTCTAGCAAACTATGGCAACGTTGAACTTTCCTGGGACCAGGGCTTTCGGAAAACCAGCTTCCAAACCATCGAACCATCCCTTCCTAGATGATCATGTGGCCCAAAGTCTGTTTGGACTTTGTTTTAAAGAGCAAGACAAAAAGGACTAAATGAGAAGGAAAAATAATTCAGCCACGTGAATTATTCCTCCCACAATAACTAATTAAGTTGAGCGATCTGCTCCCATGCGAGGTGGGGACAGGGGAGGGTGTTGTGTGAGGGGGGCTCTCGGAGGCCCTTGGAGGCTGGGTCTGACACCTGCTTCCCGGGGTCCCAGCTCTCGTCCTGTTTCTCAGCCTTGAAGAGACACCTTCTTGCCTTCTGAAGACTCTGCTGCTTGTTTGATGTGCAGTAGGTCTCTGGAGGGCAATTGGGATTGTCATGTTGGGTCTCGAGGGAAGAGGAAGTGAAGCAGTTTCGATTTTTCTTTCTTTCTTTCTTTTTGTGCTACCGTGGCAAATGGGCAATATCAACTTGGATAAACAAAATGGGGAACCGAGACTCACCGCATGATTCTGATCATTTTCTCACTTTGGCCGAACAGGAGCAAAGAACAAAGGCACTTTCTGAAGCCACAGCTTAACTTTTAGGCAGTGAGGTCTTTGTCTAGAGAAAGGAAGAGAGAAAATAATGTTTGTTGAAACCTTATTATTTTATTAAGCTGTCTTATTTACTCTTTCTCCAAACCCAATGACATGATACTTGTGTCCCCAGGTCACGCTGGGGAAACTGAGGCAGTTTCTGAGGAAGAAACTGAAGAGGCTTGCCCAAGGTCATTCATGTAGCGATGAATGCTTGAGACAGGATCCAAAATCTTAAAAAAAATTTTTTTTATTGAGGTATAGTTGATTTACAGTGTTTCAGGTATACAGCAATGGAGAAGGCAATGGCAACCCACTCCAGTGTTCTTGCCTGGAGAATCCCAGGGACGAGGGAGCCTGGTGGGCTTCCGTCTATGGGGTTGCACAGAGTCGGACACGACTGAAGCGACTTAGCAGCAGCAGCAGCAGCAGCAGGTATACAGCAAAGCGATTAAGCTACACACACACACACACACACACACACACACACACGTTGTTACTTAGTTGTTTCAGTCATGTCTCCTTTTTTTTGCTGCCTCATGGACTGTTGCCCTTAAGCCTCCTCTGACTATGAGATATTCCGGGCAAGAATATTGGAGAGGGTTGCCATTTCCTGCTCCAGAGGATCTTCCCGATTCAGGGATCAAACCCCAGTCTCTTGAGTCTCCTGCATTGGCAGGAGGGTTCCTTACTGTCTGAGCCACCAGGGGAGCACATATGCAGGAGACCTGCATTCAATATCCCTGGGTCAGGAAGGTCTCCTGGAGTAGGAAGTGGCAACCCTCTCCAGTGTTCTTGCCTGGAGAATTCCATGGACAGAGGAACCTGGTGGGCTACAGTCCATGACATTGCAGAGTCAGACACGGCTGAACAACTAGCTTTTCTTTCATATATATTCTGTTCCCATATAGGTTATTACAAAATAGTGAGTGGAGTTCAGTAGGTCCAAAGGATCCACGAGGGGCTTTGGCTGTTGCTAAATTTCCTGTGTTTCCTGGTTCTTGCACGGTCTCTGGCCCTTCCCTCCACACTCAGCTATTACTTCGCTCTTCACTCAGGAGCCCTGAGGGATGGTGATCAGACCAGTCCTGGACTAGGTGTAACATCTAGCCCTGGGCTGCCCTGGGCTGTTTCTGGGCAAGGCTGTTCACTGTCCTTCTGCCTTGATTCGAAGATGGGATGTAGGGCCAAGGTGGCCGCTTCAGCTTGTCCAACAGCAATGTGCCCGGGGCTCAGGACAAAGGTTGTCTTACCTGATACGAACCAGGTGGTCAGAGGAGGGCTCGAGGCAGAGACCCTCCATAGACAAACCACATCTGAGACAATGCGTATGTGTCGTATTTGTGTGTTTACTCACCCCTTCACCCCTCATTTACACATGCCTCTAACTCATTTCCAGATGCCACTTCATGGCCTGCGAGAAGCTGCATGGTCTTATCCCTGTGGAAGTCCCCAACCTCACCTCCTGGCCTCCTTCCTGTTCACATTGCTCTTTCTACCCTTTTCTGTTCCTCAAATACCCAAGCTTGCTCACATCAGGACTTTCTTCTCCTCTTTGCTTGGCTGTTCCTTTCTCACCAGTTGGGTTTCACACAAATACCACCTTCTTGTAAGGGAACCTGACTATTCCTTCTAAAGTAGCACCTCAGTGACATCACTTTGGTTAACTGACTTCACAGTGCTTCTCAGTTACCTATCTTGCTTAGTTCTTCCTTCCATCTAGCTGTTCCTAGTATATCTTTTTTATGATAAACTGATGATCCAGGAAGTGAAATGTTTCTGTGAGTTCTATGAGCCACTCCAGCAAACTGCTGGAACCTAAGGAGGGGGCTGCTGATCTACAGCCAACCAGTCAGAAGCACAGGTGACAACTTGAACTTGAGGTTGGCCACTGAAGTTGGGGGCATGGGGTGGGAAGTCTCTTGCAACTGAGCTGTTCACCTATGGGATCTGAGGCTGTCTTCAGGAAGACTATCAGAGTTTGAACTGGGTTACAGGACAGCCTGGGATTCCCCGGTGGCGCTAGCAGTAAAGAACCTGCCTGCCGATGTAGGAGTCACGGGTTGGATCCCTGGGCTGGGAAGATGCCCTGGAAAAGGACATGGCAGCCCACTCCAGGAATTTTGCCTGGAGAATCCCACGGACAGAGGAGCCTGGTGGGGTCGCAGAGAGTTGGACATGACTGAGTGACTTAACAGGCACACACATCGTACATCCTGATGGCACCCAAGTGTTGCTTGGTGTTATGGGAAAGCTCCCTCACACCACACGCGTACACTGGAATTGGGTCCATTCTTAGTACTCAAGAATTATTTCTTGAAAAAAGGAACAAAAGGAGAACAGAGTGAGAAGTAAGCCTGGCAATGTCAAGTGGAGTTGGGAAACGCTAAACTGAGGGATTTAGACATCAGTTCCTGCTGACTCAGCTGGTAAAGAATCCACCTGCAACGCGGGAGACCTGGGTTCAATCCCGGGGTTGGGAAGATCCCCTGGAAAGGGAAAGGCTGCCCACTCCAACATTCTGGCCTGGAGAGTTCCATGGACTGTACAGTCCACGGGGTCACAGAGTTGGACACGACTGAGTGACGTGCACTTCCCAGAGGATGATGAGAAGCCATGAAGAGCTGATGAGACGTGTGTGTCTGAGTCACCCTGCTGCAGCACCAGGAATGTGTCGAGGAAAGCCCAGGCTGAAGTTCCAAGACTCTGACCCTCAGTTTGTAATCACTATTCTCATTTTCTTTTTTTTTTTTTTTAAGAGTTCCTCTCTGCCCAATTGTAAAAGCAAGTCTGGAGCTTCCTCTAAAAGTGCAAGGTAGGGAAAGAGTATGATTTCCATTTGGGACATGTTGACTTTGGGGCAAATGAAGGCGCTCTAGGAGGAGGTGTTCTGAAGAAGAGTAGTGTGGTGGTTGCGGCATAGGTGGGGTTCAAGGCTGTGTGAACTTGGGCAAGCTGTTGGATCTCTCTGTGTTCCATAAAGTGGAATGATGAGCACAGCACCACCCTCCTACGCTTGTTGAAAAGATCCGATGAGACAAGGTATGGAAAGTGCTTAAACAGTGTTAGCATATGGTAGGTCCTCAGAAGAAGCTGCACGTCAGCCCTTGTATCATGTGGGGAAGTGCAGATGGGTGTCACCAGAGAGATGGAGACCTTGAGAGGAGTTGGATCATGCAGGAAGAGTGTGTTAAGGCATGATAAGAAGGTCAAGACAGAGCTCTGATATTTATCAGGGTGATCAGAGAAAGAGGAACCAGCTAGAGATGCTGAGAAGGATTAGCCACAAAGGAGGGGCTGGAGAACGCCATTTGGGCACTAAGTCCCGGGGGTCACCTGCAGGCTGCTTGGGTGGACCTTGGGGAAACCACCAGTGAGCTGGGCGGAGGGCTTCGTGAGAGTCGGGCACTGGGGATGAACGCGTGTGCAGACGGCAAATGTGGACAGCGTCCTCCTGAGAACCCTGACTATGAGAAAAATAGAGGAACGGACGCAGGGGAAAGATTTTTTGTGTTTGATTCATTTTGCCTCTGGAGAACTCAGTTCATTGTTTAAAGATGAAATTCACAGACTTGGAGGGAGGTCTGTGAAGAAGAGTTGGTGGAGAGGATATGAAGATTTAGGAAAACAATAAAATCATGGATGGAAAATGTGACTGTTGTGGAAGAATTAGGAAGGGGAGGGTGGAGGGCAGAGGGAGGAGTCAACCCTAACTAGCTCTCAAGCCTGGAAGGAAGGGGCGAGGGTGGGAAGGTTATAAATAAGTTTGTAGGCAGGAGGACAGGAAGTGGGGAGCTACACCTGACAGTCAGTTTCTGTCTGTGAAGTAGGATACTAGGTCATCTGCGGAAATATGTTAATATAGAGCATCTCTCCTGCTGTGGGGCATGTAGGAGAAGCTGCAGTTAAGAATCTTAAAACCTCAAGGCTGGGAGGTCCAGGGTTGGAGGAACCAAAGTTGATGGGGACATTATCAATATCTTTATAAATCACTTTACATCGAGTCATATAAAGCAATGAACACAGCACGCCAAGTGAGGATGAGACCTCAGAGGTAATTTGCACATCTTTATTAGTGCTAAAACAGTCCATTTTAACTTATGACGCTTTGCTTACTAGCTGCTTGAAGCAATTCAATATCTTCTTATCCTGCAGTTTAAACGAAATGCTCACACATTACCTTGTAAAATTAGGAGTAATTTCAAACACAGAACAAAGTTGGAAGAATTTCACCCTGCACACCAATATGATTCACCACCTAGCTTCTACCATGAACATTTTTCTAAGTTGTTTATTTAAACAAACTTCAAATTTTAGAGCATTCTGGATTTGGAGAAAGCTTGTGATGACAATTCAGAGGCCCCTTGCACTGCCTCCTCTGCGTGTGAGCATCGTGTATTAACAGAGCGCAGCTGTCATGGCGAATGAGCTGGTACTGATACAGCATTATTAGCTGAAGCAGCGCACTGTTTCAGGTTTCCTTAGTTTTCGGCTGGCATCCTTTTTTTCCTGCTCTGTGATTTCGTTCAGGATATGACACTACGTTTTTGAAATCATGTGCTTGTTTGTTTATTTTTGGTTGGGTTGGGTTGGGTTTGCAGGTATTCACGTCTGCTCGTGTTTGGTGTGCTGCTGCATACGGCTTTTCTGCAGCTGTGGGAGTGGGGGGCTGCTCTCCAGCTGCAGTGAATCCACCTCTTACTGCAGCGGCTGCTCGTGTTGTGCGGCGCAGCTCTAGGGCGTGTGGGCCGCAGTGGCTGTGGCTCACGGGCTTAGTTGCTCCTCAGCATGTGAAATCTTCCCAGATCAGGGATCAAACATGTGTCCCCTGCATTGGCAGACGGATTCTTAACCACTGGATCACAAAGGAAGACCCACATTACATTTTGTTATCCTCTCTCCTTAAGTTTGTGCAAGGTCCGTTTAGTCAAAACTATGGTTTTTCCAGTGGTCATGGTGAGAGTTGGACTATAAAGAAAGCTGAGCACAGAAGAATTGATGCTTTTGAACTGTGGTGTTGGAAAAGATGTCTGAGAGTCCCTTGGACTCCAAGGAGATCCAACCAGTCCATTCTGAAGGTTATCAACCCTGAATATTCATTAGAAGCACTGATGCTGAAGCTGAAGCTCCAATACTTTGGCCACCTGATGCAAAGAACTGACTCATTTGAAAAGACCCTGATGCTGGGAAAGACAGAAGACAGGAGGAGAAGGGGACAACAGAGGCGGAGATGGTTGGATGGCATCATGGATTCAATGGACATGAATTTGAGCAAACTCCAGGAGATGGTGAAGGACAGGGAAGCCTGGTGTGCTGCAGTCCATGGGGTCGCAGAGTTGGATGTGACTGAGTGACTGAACAACAACAATTCCTTAAGTTCCTCTTAGCTGTGACAGTTTCTCAGACTTTCCTTGCATTTGATGACCTTGACAGTTTGAGGAATAATGATCAGGTACTTGGCAGAGTGTCCCTCAGTTGGGAATTGCCTGATAATTTTCTTTTTAAAAAATTAATTATAATTTATTTTTTCCAGTTTTATTGAGATACTAAAGTGTGTAAGTTTAACAGAAACAGACTCACAGACTTAGAGAACAAACATGGTTCCTGGGGGGACGGATACGGGGAAGGGATAGTTAGGGAGTGTGGGACGGACATTTACACACTGCTGTATTAAAATGGGTAGCCAACAAAATGTCATGTACAGCCTGGACGGGAGGGGTGTTTAGGGGAGAATGGATACACGTATATGTCTGAGTCCCTTTGCTGTCCACCTGAAACTATCACAACATTGTCAATAAGCTATACTCTAGCATAAAATAAAAAAGTTTAATAAAAAGCTGTGTAAGTTTAAGATGTACACTGTGACGATTTGATACATTTACATGTTGTGAAATGATCACCACGTAGGGTTAGTTAGCACCTCTGTCTCCTTACTTATTTATCATTTCTTTTTTGTGGTGAGAATATTTAAAATCTACTCTGTTAGCAGTTTTCAAGTATGGAAATACAGTATTATTGACCATTATTGCCATGCTTTATATTAAATCTCCAGAATTTATTCATCTTATTAACAGAGTTGGTGACCTTTGACCAACATCTCCCCATTTCCCTATCTTTCACCATTCTACTTTCTATTTTTATGAGTTCAGCCTTCTTAGATTCCACATATAAAGGATATTATACCACCTGTATATTTCTCTGCTTGACTTATTTTTTAGCATCATGCCCTCAAGATTCATCCCTATTGTTGCAAAATGGCAGGATTTCCTTCTTTCTCAGGTTTAAAGTAGTATTCCACCATATATTCCTTGTCTCTTTGTCCATCCATTTGTAGAGGGATACTTAGATCGTTTCCATGTCTTGTCTATTGTGAATATGAAGATTTTCTCATGACTAGCCTGAGGTTTTAAGTTTTTGGAAGAAAGACTGTAGAGGTAAAGTGCTGTTCACATCACATCAAAGGGACAAACTGTCTTATCTCCCTGCTTTACCACTGTTGAAATTGGTCTTGATCACTGGCTGAGGCAGCGATTATCAGGATTTTCACTCCAAAGAGGGAAGTTACTCTCTCCCCCACATTTCCACATACTCTTATTAGAAGGAAGTTATTATGCATAGCCAACACATACAGACTGGAGACTTATGCTTCATCTTCCTGAGGACCTAAGTTTGTCTTTATCCTATATCTGTCCAGCAGTTAGCCACCCTTCTTTCCATCCATCCATTCATATTTTTTATACATCTCAAAGTTAATTTGCAAATTTGTTTTCTTTAGTTGCAAGTGACACACACTGGGAAGGGACATCACTTCTATGACCATCTAGTCCATATTCCAAGTTTTGATTGTATTCTATTTCTGACTGCTCTCCATCCCCCTGGGATGCCCAAAGTATGGAAAACTCTCAGGTGCGGAAAGGAACTAAGCCTGGGATGATTAATGCTTTTGTCTGCCTGCTGGGCAGACATTTCTCAAAGCCCCTGCAGGTCTCCAAGATCATCTTGAGCAGTGGTAACACCTTGCTCAGCTCGTGTGGGCAGCGCCCCTGCCCCCCACTGTCTGAAGCAGCCTCTCTGGCCTGTTTGTCCACCTCTTCTAGGGCTTCAGGGCAACAGATAATAAGTAAATAGAAAGAATACATAATCCACTTCTGCCTCTGCTGACCTTGTCTCCATTCTCAGCCCCCAGTTCCTGCTTTTACTCATTACCCCCTTCAAGAGGGACACAAAATTTACACAGTGAAGGGAAACTCTCCATTTCCCAATACCTATGCATACATTGGACTTGCATTTCGCATAAAATGAACTTGGAGTTGAAGACAAATATGGTGTGTTTTGGAAGATATATACAAAACAACTGCTTCACATTTTGCAAATATGACAAATTTGACATTTTGTGCCAATGTTAGGGTTCCCAGTGGCAGAGAACCTGCCTGCCGTGCAGGGGACGCAAGAGATGCGGGTTCCATCCCTGGGTCAGGAAGACCCCTGGAGGAGGAAATGGCAATCCGCCCCAGGATTCTTACCTGGAAAATCCCAAGGACAGAGGAGCCTGGGGGGCTAGAGTCCAAGGGGTCGAAAAGAGACTCAGACATGACTGAGCAACTGAACAAAAAACACAATCTTTGATGGCTGACCACCTGCAAAGTATACTGCTACTTCCAACATTTAAACAGTTTTGTTTTTTAAATTAAGAGATAGTAAGATATAGCAAAATTAGTGTGCAGAATCCTATGAGTTTTAATGTCTAGGTTTGTTTGTATAACCAACTGACCACCACAATCAGGATACAGAACAGATTCCAACACTCAAAAAACCATCTTCTACCAAAACAACCTTGGCAGTCATCCTCTCCCGAGTCCCTAGTCCCTGGCAATCACTGCTGTGTTCTCTGCCACTGTGGTTTTGTCTTCTGCAGAATGTTATACGTAAGGCGTCTCACGGTATGTCGTCTTCTGAGACTGACTTCTTTCACTCCAAGTGATACCTTTGAGATGCATCCAAATGGCTGCATGGATCAAGAGTTCATTGTTCTTTATTGCTGAGTGGCTTTCCATGGTATTGATGTGCCACCATTTTTGCACCCATTTGCCAATTGGAAGATATTTGGGTTACTTTCATTTCTTGACAATTATGAATAGAACTGCTGTAAACATTCGTGTACATTTCACTTCTCTAGGGCAAATACCTCAGAATGGTAATGCTAGTTCACAGGGTAAGTGAATATTTAACTTTATTACAAATGACCAAACTGGTTTCCAAAGTAGCTGCACCGCTTTGCATGGTTACCGACAACAGAGGACAGAGTTGCGGCTGCCTTGCTGTACAGTCCCTGATAGTGGAGGGCTCAGGGCTGGAGCTGGGACTTCATTTCTCTCCATGCTAAACCTGCGGGGCAGGTCCCCAGGGCCGGAGCTGGCCTTCAGTGTCAGAGAGCTCTTGTGCTGTGGCCCCAGCTCCCTCCCCTAGCTTCAAGAAAGCCTGAGTTCTTCTAGAAGCGCTTCTGGACTTCTTCTGGATCTCCGCACAGGTTTTGCGTTCCCCTTTGTTATTTCGCTGCCACTCTTTGAGCTCTTCTCTGTGGCAAGCACTTTGCTGAGCCCAGTCTTATTTTTAATTATTATTGTTAAATATTTTAAGCATAATATAAGCACTTTCTTTCTTAATTATTATTGTTAAATATTTCAAACACCATAAGTAATGATAAATCCCAATGTACCACTTACCCCAATTTGATAAATTCATATTTTGCCCTCTTCGCTTCAGATCCTCTTGTTTTAAGAATTAAGACTTTACAAATATATTGAAGTCCTCCCCTCCCCAATCTCATTCCTCTCCCTCCCTTCCTAGAAACAATTGCTTTCAGAAGACTGGTAGATGGCATCCTTCCATGTTTTTATATACTTACTACCAATGTAAATATTCATAAAGAATATATAGTATTTTTTGCTTAGACCTTTTACCTTTTTTTTTATTGTGATGGAAAACTTAACATGAAATCTATCCTCAACAAATTTTTAGAAGTACAATACATTCATGTTTGGGCTTTTCAGGAGGCACAGTGATAAAGAATATGCCTGCCAATGCAGGAGACACAAAGACGCGGGTTTGATCCCTGGGTTGGGAAGATCCCTTGGAGTATGAAATGGCAACCCACTCCAGGATTCTTGCCCGGGAATTTCCATGCACAGAGAAGCCTGGAGGGCTACAGTCCACGGGGTGGCAAGGAGTGGGACAGGACTGAGTGACTGAGCCCAGCCCAGCGCAGCAGGCGCAGCTATGTGTGTGCTTGGCTGGACAGCGGCTCTCTGGAACTGTTTCAGCTTGCGTAACAGAAACTCTAGAACCCTGGAACAGTAACTCCAGATTTCCCCTTCTCAGCCGCTGGAAACCACCATCCTACTTTCTGTTGTACTAAGAAGTACCTGACTACTTTACATCACTACTTTACATATCAGGGGGATCAGGCAGTATCTATTCTTCTGTGACTGGATTATTTTATTTAGCATAAGGTCCTCAAGGTTCATTCCTGTTGTAGCATGTAGCATGTGACAAGATTTTCTTCTTCATTAAGGCTGAATAGTTTGCATCCCCACATCTACTACTTACAACAGCCACAAGTGGAAACGACCTAAATATCTATCATGGGTAAACTGATGAAGAAAATGAGCTATATGCATACAAGTGAATGCTATTAAGCCTTTCCCCTTTTGACATGTTTTCTGTGTGCATATTACTATCCCATTTTACAGATGAGGAGACTAACGGCCTGGTGAATTATTAGATGAGGGAGACTTGCAAATACCTGGTTGGCTTGCACAGTGTCTCCCATATTCTCCCGAAACACACAGAGATCAGTGCTCTCCCGCTCCTTTGGTCTTACGCAAACCAGGACCTCTTCACCAACACCAATAAGCTTTGGGGGGCAGAGGAAGCCTAGTCTCACTCAGGAGGACAGGCCCTGGGGCATAGTTGACTGTGGAACACCAGCTTACAGCACAGTGTCCAGCATCTGAGAAGTGGGTAATAAATTTGCACTGAATGCTGGAAGAAAGCAATGAACAAGTGGAAGGTGCCTCAGATCTGAACTTCTCCAGTGCCAGGAGGACATGCTTTGCCCATGCCCTTGAGTTAACACCAGTCTTGAATTTCCAGTCCACGGGCTTCCCAGAACTTACCTTTGTACAGACAGAAAACTTGCCTCTATCATTTGCTCATTAGACACTGGATAAAGAAAGCCTATCTCTCTCACCCAGGCTTGGTTTTGTTGATACTTGCAGATAAAAAAATGGATGGCCAATAATAAGCGGAAGTTTGAAGATCATCCATCTTAACGTAAGAAGTGGTACCAAGAAGCTGCCTCCCTCGGGCTGTCACATCAGGGTCCAGAATCCGGCCTAAGACTCTCCCCGAGAGGTGCTTCCCCCTCCACTAGAGCCTCAGATTTCAGAGCTTCGTGTCTCAACATCACGTCTTCTTGTTGTTGCTGTTTTGCGTAAGATTAAACACAATTACTTCTTCATTATTTACCATTTTATTTTAATTCAATTAATTCTTAAAAATGTTTTTATTGTGGTGAAAGTCATATAATGTAAAACCTTCTGTATTAACCATATTTAGCTCTACAGCTCAGGGGCACTAAGTACATTCACACTGTTGTGGAACTCTCACCATCATTTGTCTCCTGAATTTTTCACCTTCCTGAAATGAAACTCTGTCCCCATCAAACACTAATTTTACATTCCCCCTCCCCATCGTCACCCGCAGCCTCTGGCCTCTACCATCTATACCCTACTATGTTTAAAATAGATAACTGATGAGAACCTACTGTGTATCATAGAGAGGGGAAGAAAGAAGACACATCTGTTTGTAGGGCACGTATTAAGTTAGCCTTAAAAATGCATTCCAGTATGATGGTGCTATGCTGCACTCAGTCGCTTCAGCCGTGTCTGACTCTTTGCGACCCCATGGACTGTAGAATCCTCTGTCTATAGGATTCTCCAGGCAAGAATACTGGAATGGGTTGTATGCCCTCCTCCAGGGGATCTTCCCAACTCAAAGATCGAACCTGCATCTCTTATGCGTCCTGCATTGGCAAGTGGGTTCTTTACCAGGAGCATTAGCACCAACTGGGGAGCCCCCAGTATGCAGTGGCAGTAGTAGCGTTAGTTGCTCAGTTGTGTCCGACTCTTTGTGACCCCACGAACTCTAGCCTGCCAGGCTCCTCTGTCCATGGGATTCTCCAGGCAAGAACACTGGAGTGGATTGCCATTCCCTTCTCCAGCCAATATGCGATAGATGTAGACAAATACTGCTTGATTCCACTTATATGAGATACCTAGAATAATTTGAATTCATAGAATCAAGAAGTACATTGGTGATTCATTTAATTTTTTAACTCCAAAAAATCTTTTCCTCTTTCTGGGCAACATCGCATGAAATTGTGACTTAGATGAGCTAATTGCATTTTTCCAACATGCAATCATGCGTGTGCTTGCGTGCATGTGCACAAAACCTAATGTCTTTCAAATGTGTGTTTTCATCTGTGTGTGCGTGTGTACCAAGTCGTGTCTGACTCTTTGAGACCCTGTGGACTGTAACCTGCCCGGCTCCTCCGTCCATGGGACTCTCCAGGCAACAACACTTGAGTGGGCTGCCATGCCCTCCTCCAGGGGATCTTCCTGACCCAGGGATCCAACCAGCGTCTCTTGTGTCTCCTGCATGGCAGGCAGAGTTGTTATTGCTGAGCCACCAGGGAAGCCCGTACTCATCTATATTCTAACTCAGATCGCTTTGTGTGCCACGCCAGTGGAACTCTGTCTCTGTCTGTAGACCTGGAGTTGGCCACACTGAATGCAGAGCTCAGGAAACACACTGGTGTGCAGGCCTCAGTGAGGAAACCAAACCAAATCATACTCTTTTTTTGATACTGTAACTCTAGATCCAGCCTGGCATGGCCTAGACTGGATATTTCTTGATACCTGTGTGTGTTCAAGGAGGGGAGCTTTTTGCTTAAGAGTTACAACCCAGAACTGGACTTCCTGATCTGTAAACTGGGGTCCAAAATCCCTAGTGATCAGACTATGTTTTTGGTTACAGGCAGCAGAAACTGACTCTACATTAAACAACAAATGGCATGCACTGAACAACTGTGGAGGCTGGGAGCTCAAAAAATGGAAGGCGTAGGAACAGTCTTGGAAAGCGGGCAGCAGCCATGGGACCTCGAAGGGTCAGGCTGCAGGACCCACACTGCCGGGCCCCGCCTTGGGAGCCAGGTAAGGCGTAGATAGTGCTCCAGACGTTCCAGATGTCTCTGCATCACCAGCTCAGACCTCAGAATCCTGGCGCTGAGTGTCTGATGGGCTGCATCAACAGAGGAGAGGGACGGGGAAAGTTAACCCCCTTGGTTCTGCTGTGTAATACACACGCCTTCGACTGTGGCCGCAATGACAGGCGCACCCCCCCAAGGGATGTGCTGCGGCTGCTGTTTAGTTGCTCATTCATGTCTGACTCTCTGCGACCCCATGGACTGTAGCCTGCCAGGCTCCTCTGTCCATGGGACTTCCCAGACAAGAATACTGGAGCGGGTTGCCATTTGCTACCCCACCCAAGGGATGTGCACAGTGCTAACTGGAGTAAGGCTGCTGATGCTGGACCGCTGAAAGAGGAACAGTCCTTACGCTGACCTTTCCAAGGTCAATTCCAATTATTTGAAATTAATTTGTACAGAGTGCCTGGTACCTGATTAAATAATTCCATGGATGGCCTGGACAGATATATGAAAACCTTTAAAGAGAGAGAGAAAGAGGAATTCTAACTTAAAATGAAATACCAGTAATCTTCCTGGGAGAACTTGAAAGGGGCAGTGTAGAATTGCTCTTTAAAAGCTCTCTCTTTTCTAGACCAAGCCACCAATTACGAACACAGCAGGTTTTAACACCTGGCTTCTGCATACGGAGCCAGCGCTGAGGCTAGCTGTTGGAGGCAGCACTTATATTGCCCAAGGACATTTAGGTGGAAAACAGCACATGTTCCAGAATGACTGTGTCCTCAAGGAAGGCCATGGAACTCTGGACTCTACCACCCAGCCAACACTGTGAACCAGAAGGTTCACCACCTGGGTGCCCTGAGAGTTTGATCTAAGATGGAAAGAAAAATAAAATGTCACAGCAGAAGGTTTAAAACTAAGGGCTAACCTTGTTAAAAGACCCTAGACCATGTTTCCTTCTGGGCAGAGTAGAAAGGATGCTTCAGTTAGAGTGTTCAGTAGAGCAAAACAAAAATGGCATTCTTTCCTCTGGAAGTCCCCCAATATCCAATTTATGGTTACCTTTTAGGATTCTTACTGCCAGCTTGCAGTCTGGGGCCCAGTCAGCTTTAAGAATTATCTGGGAGTTTGCTAATGGGACAGACCCCTGGAACCTACCCAAAGATCTTAGTCCAGAGGACTCAGAGAGATCCAAAGATCTGCATTTTCCCCTAGCTCCCCATTCAAGGAGTCTCTGACCTGGTGGCCTAGTCTGAGTTTACTTTTTCTTGCCATGGAGAAAGCCTACTAGAACAAGTTTAATAAAAATGGAGCCTGCTAGGTTAAATAAAATTTCACAGGGAGTGTTAAGAAACCCTGAATTACAAGACACAGAATGTAGTAAATGTTTAAGGAAATTAACTCATGCAGGTATCTTTTTCCATGAGGATAGTTGTTGTGCTGGTTGAAAATCATTTTCAGTTTAACAGGCCTCTTAAAGGCCTCAACTAAGTAAACAAGGTGTTATATTGGCTCAAATTATTGTGCTTATTTAATGACAGTTCTAGCTACTGTGTGCTCACTTGGTTGCCTTTTCCTTCTCCAGGGGATCTTCCCAACCCAAGGACTGAACCCAGGTCTTGGGCCTTGCAGGCAGACTCTGCCAACTTCGCCACCAGGGAAATCAATCTAAATTGCTGAAGTAGACTTCAATTATATAGGTTAAGGGAACACCAAAGGCAGCCTTGGCAGGAGGAAATGTCACAAAACGACAGTACGCACCCTTGCACCCTGCTAACTGGAGCCAAAATGGAAGCTTTCTTGGTAGAGAGAAGTGGGGTGAGATGCAGCAAAGTTATAAAAGTCCACAGCCTTGACCCAGCAAGGCTGCTTCTAGCAATTTACCCTAGAGGCACGCGCATGTGTATGCTCCGTGGCTTCAGTCATGTCCAGTTCTGTGAGACCCCAGGGACCATGGCCCACCAGGCTCCTCTGTCCATGGGATTATTCTGGCAAGAATACTGGAGTGGGTTGCCAGTTCCTCCTCCAGGGGGATCTTCCCGAGCCAGGCCTTGAACCCGCATCTCCTGTGGCTCCCACACTGGCAGGCTGATTCTTTACCACTGAGCCACCTGGGAAAGTCTACTTCTACTAATTTATCCTGCAGACATAATCATGGATAAAAGAAGATTCATTTCTGAGTTGTTCATAATAGTGAAATTTGGAATCAATGTAAATATCCAACTGTAGGGAGTTACTGAAATAAATTCTAGTACCTGCAGATACCAGGACATGCGGCAGCCATTTAAAAAGCTGCTCCAGACATTCAGCCATAGGAAAGATGTTCACAATATGTTGCATACATTTTTTAAAAGGGATTTTACAGAATTGTCCAATAAAGGACAGAAATGGTATGGACCTAACAGAAACAGAAGATATTAAGAAGATGTGCCAAGAATACACAGAAGAGCTATATAGAAAAGATCTTCATGACCCAGATAATCATGATGGTGTGATCACTCACCTAGAGACAGATATCCTGGAATGCGGAGTCAGGTGAGCCTTAAGAAGCGTCACTATGAACAGAGCTAGAGGAGGTGATGGAATTCCAGTTGAGCTATTTCAAATCCTAAAAGATGATGCTGTGAAAGTGCTGCACTCAATATGTCAGCAAATTTGGAAAACTCAGAAGTGGCCACAGGACTGGAAAAGATCAGTTTTCATTCCAATCCCAAAGAAAGGCAATGCCAAAGAATGCTCAAACTACCACACAATTGCTGTCATCTCACATGCTAGTAAAGTAATGCTCAAAGTTCTCCAAGCCAGGTTTCAACAGTACATGAACCGTGAACTTTCAGATGTTCAAGCTGGATTTAGAAAAAGCAGAGGAACCAGAGATTAAATTGCCAACATCCATGGGATCATCGAAAAAAGAGCAAGAGAGTTCCAGAAAAACATCTATTTCTGCTTTACTGACTATGCCAAAGCCTTTGATTGTGTGGATCACAACAAACTGTGGAATATTCTGAAAGAAATGGGAATACCAGACCACCTGACCTGCCTCCTGAGAAATCTGTATGTAGGTCAAGAACAGTTAGAACTGGATATGGAACAACAGACTGGTTCCAAATCAGGAAAGGAGTACATCAAGGCTGTATATTGTCACCTTGCTTATTTAACTTCTATGCAGAGTGCATCATGAGAAATGCTGGACTGGATGAAGCACAAGCTGGAATCAAGATTGCCGGGAGAAATATCAATTACCTCAGATATGCAGATGACACCATCCTTATGGCAGAAAGTGAAGAAGAACTAAAGAGCCTCTTGATGAAAGTGAAAGAGGAGAGTGAAAAAGTTGGCTTAAAGCTCAACATTCAGAAAACTAAGATCATGGCATCCGGTTCCATCACTCCATGGGAAATAGATGGGGAAACATTGGAAACAGAGTCAGACTTTATTTTGGGGGGCTCCAAAATCACTGCAAATGGTGACTACAGCCATGAAATTAAAAAACACTTGCTCCTTGGAAGAAAAGTCATGACCAACCTAGACAGCATATTAGAAAGTAGAGACATTACTTTGCTGACAAAGGTCTGTCTAGTCAAAGCTATGGTTCTTCCAGTAGTCAAGTATGGATGTGAGAGTTGGACTATAAAGAAAGCTGAGCACCGAAGAATTGATGCTTTTGAACTGTGATGCTGGAGAAGACTCTTGAAGTCTGAACTTGATGTCTGTTAGAGTCCCTTCGACAGCAAGGAGATCCAACCAGTCCATCCTAAAGAAAATCAGTCTTGAATATTCATTGAGAGGACTGATGCTGAAGTTGAAACTCTTAATCCTTTGGCCACCTGATGTGAAGAACTGACTCATTGGAAAAGACCCTGATGCTGGGAAAGATTGAAGGCAGGAAGAGAATGGGACGACAGGGGATGAGATGGTTGGGTGGCATCACCGACTCAATGGACATGAGTTTAAGTGAACTCCGGGAGTTGGTGATGGACAGGGAACCCTGGAGTGCTGCAGGGAGTCATGGGGTCGCAAGGAGTCAGACACGACTGAGTGACTGAACTGAAGTGAACTGATAAAGAACTGTAAGAACAATGTGATCCCATTTTGACACTGCAAAAGAATTTTTAAAAAAGAAAATAATTTTTGTGTTCAACTTTTGCTAGTCTCTTTTCTTGCTCGTGTTTTATTAACGTTTCCATAATGACTGTTTTACCTTTGTAGAAAGAGAAAAATCATAACTTTGTTCAAACCGTATAAACTATGAAGGTAATAACCAACTCGAAGGCATTTGGGTGTTGCAAGTCTATGACACCATCATGCCTGCTCCCTGCCCCCCCGCCCCCGCTATCTTTGCCGTCTGACCAACTCAGCACTCCAGACAGGGTGCTCTTGACTCATGTGCTTCTAGCCCTCCAGCCCTGGCTGAGTCTTACAGATCCCCCAGTTGTGCTTTTTAGGAGAAACCAAAAAGCAAGCTGAAGAGGCCCTGGGTCTGGAAGGATTCCCGCATTCTGGATAGTGAGAAAGGGAAACAAACCTGTGTTCTGGTTTCCCAAGGTCCTGCTAGCCAGGCTGTCGCAGAGCCTTAATCTGGGCCAGTCAGGCCTCATAAAGCCCCCTGCGCCAGCAAGCCTGTCTCTCCTGAGATACTGTGTTGACCTGCCCTCAAGGAGACCCTCATCCAGTGGGAGAGGTGAGCGGTCAGATGGCCCCTCCTGGTTGGTGGTACCCCCCGGGGAGCACCCGTGTTTGGAGGCTCAGGGAATCTCCCAAGGAGGTAATGCTTCACACTGACATTCCCTTAGCATTGAAGCGGAGAGCAGGCGCTTTACTCTTTCTCATGGAAGGGACAGGGTAATGTTCTCAACCTCCACTGAATCATCTGAAGTGATTCTGAAGTCCGTTTCTGGGGAAGTGGGGGGCTGAGGCTCTAGAACCCTTGCCAGATAATCAGACAAGAGCTAAGAAAAGTCAGGAAGGGAGATAAGCCTGGGGATGTGGGGTACAGCAACCAGACTCAAAGCCAGGCTTCGAGTCTGACCCAGTCTCTGATTACGGGGCCGGACCGAGAGGGAGAGATGCAGCCAGTGTGGCTAGGGGCAGGGGTAGGGCGGAGGCGGAGAGACCGAAGCGCAGGGAGCCACCGACGGCGAGAGCGGTGCCGCTCGGGGAAGGCCACCAGGGGGAGCTCGAGGTAGCTATTGCTACTGCAATTTGCTCCCTCGCGACTGTGGCTTTCTTTTTTTTCTTTTAATTGGAAGAAAATCACTTCACAATGTAGTGTTGGTTTTTGCCATACAACAGCGTGAACCAGTCATTATATATATATAAATATATATACACATGTATATGTCCACCCTCCCTCTTGAGCCTCCCCCCTCCCCCCGACTCCACCCCTCTAGGTCGTCACAGATCAGCCCCAGGCTGGGCTCCCTGTGTTATAGAGCAACTTCCCACTAGCTTTCTGTTTTACACGTTAGTCGCTCAATCATGTCCAACTCTTTGTGACCCCGTGGACTGTAGCCTACCGGGCTCTCTGTCCATGGAATTCTCCAAGCAAGAACACTAGAGTGGTTAGCCATTCCCTTCTCCAGGGGATCTTCCTGGATCTTCCAGGAATCAAACCTGGGTCTTCTGTGTTGCAGGCAGATTCTTTACGGTCTGAGCCACCAGGGAAACCCGTTTTACACATGATAGTGTATATATACATGAGAGCTGTATATATGTCAATGATACATTCTCAGTTTGTCCCACACTCGCCTTCTCCTGCTGTGCCCACAAGTCCAATGCTCATTGCAACACTAATTACAATAGCTGTGATTATGGTTTTAAGGTTCTTCAGCCTTTGGAGTCAGGAGGAGTAAAACCCTTTATAAGACCCAACCAGGCACTGAGAGAAGAGAGGGGCCAGGACAGAGGAAATGCTGTTTGACATTAAAGCTAACAGGGTATACGTGCCTTAACAAGGCTGGTGAGGAAGAACAGAGATGCCTTCACGTGGTTAGTGGTTAAAGAGAGACACACCAGTCTGTGAATTTCCCCAAAGTCAGCCATGCACCCTGCTCTCCCCACAGCTTGCCTCTATCCATGGCCCTCCTGAGCTATTTCCAGTGACGTGTTCCCTTTACTTCACGTCTTTGGTATCCATCAGCGTGAGGGAACCTTCCCCAACCGCCCAGCCAGGAAGTCCTGTCGCTCTCTCTCTCTCAAACAGGCTTGTGCGTCCACAACCCCTATGTTTATTGATAGCGACCTCTGGGTCCACTGTTTGCTTCTTGCTTGTTGGTTTCTCTCCCATTTGTGTTTCCAGGGCTGGAGCTTGTCTTGTTCATCACAACCTGGTGCTTAGAACAGCGGCTGGCATGTGGTGTGGCTCGATTTTAAAAAAGCACTGAATGAGTGAAAAGTGATTGTGTCTGAGGGGAGGAAAACAAGCTCTAGAATCAGATGCAGACAAACCTTAGGACTGAGCCCAACTCCACCACTTACCCATGGGGTGAACTTTGAGTCTTGACTTGTAAGATGGGTTATGCAAAAATTGTGGATTTGCAAAGTGCCTAACCCACTCCAGTGTTCTTGCCTGGAGAATCCCAGGGACGGAGGAGCCTGGTGGGCTGCCGTCTCTGGGGTCGCACAGAGTCGGAGACGACTGAAGCGACTTAGCAGCAGCAGCAGCAGTAGTATATAATAGATTTAAGGTTCTAAAAGTTGGCTTTTAAATTTTATTAGTATGATAAAGAATAAAGAGGAGAATTTTGCTGTTTTACCAGAGGGGGGATGGAAAAAAGGTCCAGAATTGCCAGCAGGCAATCTGGAGAATTACCGCCTGTGTAGGTCAGGAAGAGGGGCAGGAAGGAGGCACCAGCTCTGAGGACCTGTCTGCCATCACACAGAGGGAAGGGAAGGCTGAGTTGTTGGGACCCGAGGGCAGACAGAATGAGGTTTCTCCAGGCGATCTGTGGGCAGGTACCAGAGCACGCGTGACCTTCAGTCGCTCAGCAGTGTGTATGTTTGAGGGGGAGAATGCTCAGTTCAGCTCAGTATCTCCACCACCCCCGCCCCTCACCCCTGGCCATGGGACAGTGTCTTGGCATCTTACTGGGCAAACTGCCCTGGAAGAGAAACCAGGTTAGGCATCATGAGTTCCTGTTTCGTCTCTTTCATGTGAGGCAGAAGACGATCTGGATATTGCCTTAGGGTCAGGCTCTCAGAAAAAGGGAGAGTTCAGCTGAACAGAAAAATGCATGCTGGGGCAAACGGGAGAACGGAGTCAAGACACAGCTGGTTCGAGAGAACCATGACGACGAAGCACAGAGAGAAACACGCTCACTGAGAGCTCCAAGAATAAGGGAAAGGCTTACACGAGGTCGGGGAGAGTGGGGAGAGCACAGGACCAGGGTCGGGGTCTGGGCTCCAGCACCCATAATGCTCTGTCTCCAGTACCCTTTATGCTCTGCCCTTAGATGCTCTGTGGCTTTATGCCAGCGGCTTTCCCTCTCTGGGCTTCAGTTTTCTCAACAATCATCTGAACTCCTTCTTCTCTCAAAAATTCATGCATGGATTCATTCAATCAATAATATTCCCCAAGCACTAAGTTTTTGCTGCATACTGCTTAGGTACTGGGCATTCGGTAACGAGCAAAACTGATTAAAAAATCTCCACCCTTGTGTTTTCTGCCCACAGTAAACCAAATCAGGAAAATATGTTGTATCTTATTAATAGATCAGAATAAGTGTTACAGAGTAAAATGGGTGGGGGAAAGGGGACAAGGAGCCTTTTCTGAAAAGGTGACTTGAGTCAAGACTTGAGGAGGTGAGGGAGTGAGGCAGAAGGACACTGGGGCAGAGTTCCCGACAGAGGGGCCAGCGGCATGGAGGGGGCTCTGAACACGGAAGCTTCCCGTCTCCACTCCTTGTCATGCCACGAGCTCCCTGCCTCTATGCCGGCTCCCCGCCAGTCCTCTCTCTGTGGTTCCAGCGTCAGTTGCTCAGTTGTGTCCGACTCTTTGCAACCCCGGGGACTGCAGCCCACCAGGCTCCTCTGTCCTTGGGATTCTCCAGGCAAGAATACCGGAGTGGTTGTCATTGCTTTCTCCAGGGGATCTTCCCACCCAGGGGTCAAACCTGAGTCTCCTACATTGCAGGCAGATTCCTTACCATCCGAGCCGCCAGGGAAGCCTTACATATGGCTGGGGTGACTCTGCAAAATATGATTCAGAGCCCATCACTTCCCTGCCCCAAACCCACTGGGAGCCTCTACCACACTCGGAACAAATGCCAAAGTCCTGCCCAGGGGCCGGCAGTGTCTCTGGAGCCACATCCTCTCTCCTGCCTCCCTGGCTCACTGCTGCCCAGCTCCTCTGCTGGGATGCTGTTTCTGGAACACACCGAGCAGGCTGCAGCCTCACCAGCTTCACCCACAGCTTCTGCTCAGGTGTCCTTCCTGGCTGCCTCGGTCTGGCTTCCTGACTTCTTACAGATGCCACCGCCTCAGGAGGACCTCCTTGACTGACCTGTCCAAGCCAGCACTCCTCACCCTCTGTCCCTTCACTCTGCTTTGTTTGTCTTCATGATACTTATCACTCCCTCCCATCATTTTATATATTTATAATATAGCTTATAATTGATCAAGTGTTTACTATGTGCTGAACGCTGTTCTAAATGTCCAAGAATTAATTTGTATTCCCCTAAACTCAATGAGGATGATGTTCTTATTAACTATATTTTATAGGTTAATAACCTGAGATTCAGAGAGCTTAAGACATTTGTTTAAACTGGTGAGTGTCAGAGAGGATTCAAACCCTGGAGCGTCCATTATTGACTACAACCCTCTAGACCAGCACTGCCCTAAAGAGCTTGGTGATGATGGAAATGTTCTGTGTCCAAAATGGCAGCCACTGGCTATGTGTGACTGCTGAGTGCTTGAAATGCTTGTAGCTGAGGAACTGAAATTTTAATTTTATTTCATTTCACTTTGCTTTCAATTTAAACAGCCACATGTGGCTAGTGGCTGCCGTATTGCACAGTAGAATCCCAGAAACCCTTACGTGTTCCTTTGCTAATGCTTTTCTCCCGCACACAGATGGTGTTTCTCTGTGCCTCAGTTTCCCTATCTTCAGTTCAGTCGCTCAGTCGTGTCCAACTCTTTGTGACCCCGTGGACTGCAGCATGCCAGGCCTCCCTGTCCATCACCATTCCTTATCTTACAGTAAAAGGCAAAAGATTTACACAATCTGAAGAGAAACCAGAGTATATCCTTATCTAATAGTGAGGAAAATAGCTTATAGGGCTCTTATGAGGATGAAATAAACATATATATATATGGCTTAGAACATAGCCTGGCACAAAGTAAATATTCAATGACTGTTAATTATTATCATCACTACTATCTTGTCATTATTTTTAACATGATAAGACCCCATAAAACTAAAGGCTTTGTTTTCTGGTGAATCTCCATTATCTAGAATGTTTTGGCACATAGCAGGCACTCGATACATGTTTCTTGAAAGAATAAATAAGTGGATTGAATTGAATGCAGGACTTGGATAAAGATCAGCAGTCACAGGCTCAACCTCTTTGGGGAGCTTGACAGGGAAAGCGAATGAGTGAAGGGTGGTGGTGCAAGAGGGGAGGAGGCTGAGGGCTGGAACCTGAAGAGAACGTGCCCCAGATGAGGCGCTCAAAGTCACTTCCTGGGAGTGGGGGCAGTGCAAGGAGCCCTGTGGTCCAAGCAGAACTCCCATAACTAAAGGACACCCACTGGGGGTGACTCTGGGGGGCTTCCTTGCTCTATAATGATGAGTCTCTGGCTCCACTCTCCAGAGGTTCGACTCTAGGCATCCTCTGAACGTGAAGCATCTAGGATCCAGAGCTCAGAAAACCAGCACCATAGACGCTGCTGCTGAATGAAGGCATGGTCATTCAGGTTCTCACTCAGTACAGATCTTCCTGAGGGAACAGAATGGTGCCTCAGAACTTACATGTGCCAAAAAAAAGAAAGAAAGAAAAGAATGAAATGTCACTGGCTTGGGAAACAGGAACGTCAGTCTGGAAATCGCAGCTGAGTTGACACCAATGGCAGGGAAAGGGCATGTCCAGAAGGAAGTCTTCTCTTGGACAGGGTTTGTGTTCCGAACACAGCGCCTGGAGTCAGACGTCAGGAGCTCACCCTGCGCCATTCACTGGTTTTCTTGAAGAGACCAGCAGGTAGAGGGACCCACACCATGGAAACTGCTGTTTCTTGCTCTCCTCCCAGCCATGCACAGGTGCGTTTATGTGGGCACTGCGCAGGTGAACGTCGCACCAGCAGGGGCATCTCCAACATCAGCTCGCCTCGTTTGCCTTTCACCAGTGCCCCAGATGGTGCCAGGAATCCTGCTCTAAGAGTCAGCGTCCTTCGTGAGAGTCGTAGCTGCGTGATCTGCGTCACCTCTGGGCAGTAATTAGATCGATGAGTTTTTCCAACTAAAAGAGTCTATGTCATTCATTGATTCTAAATCAGAAGTAGCTCACTGGGACAGGCCTCAGATGTGACTTCTTGGGCCCACTTGTTTGTTTCTTTTCTTTTTTTTTTTAAAGTTAGTTAATGTATTAGTTTTCTACCGCTGCTGTAACAAATCACCACAAATGCAGTGGTTTAAAACAACACAAATTCATTACCTTACAGTTCTGGAGGGTGAAAGTCTGACTTAGGTCTCACTGGGCTAAAGTAAGGGGCTATGTTCCTTCCTGAAGAGTCTAGGAGAGAATCCTTTTCCTTGCCTTTCCCGGTTGCTAGAGGCCACTCATATTCCTTGGCCTCCTTCCTCCACTTTTCAAAACCAGAAATGTTTCATCTCTCTGTGTCTTTTTTCTACAGTCACTGATCACGTTTCCCATTCTGCCTCCCTCTTCCACTTCTAAGGACCCTTGTGATTACATTGGGTCCATCCAAGTTTTCAAGATAATTTCAGTATTTTAAGGGTACTTGACTATATTGTGCCTAGCACAGTAGACTGCATTTCATTTTTTTGCCACATAAAAATCTTGCTTTTTATTTTTTAAAAAAAGGTCTAGCAACACTGGACCCCAACCTAACACTACCAGGCTCCCATTACAGTATGGCAGAGATGAGCTTAGACTGAGCTGCTTCTAGCTTGCCTTAATCCCCACCCCTCCTTATAAGCTACCTGCCTAAAGTCCAGAATAAAGTACCATTTACCCTTGCCTTGGGTTACTATTTTTCCTACCAAGCTCGCTTATCTCATCTGCATTTTTCTACTGGCCTCTTCAACCTTTGAGCCTGCAGCATCTCTCCTTAATTCTTAGGAGATGTCAACTTTACCGTTCTTGTTATCTGTCCGTATCAGAAAAATTACATAGCTCTGTATGCAACTGACCCTACCCCACATGTGACATGGGAAAGGGGAGCTCAGTGTTGTACGCAACTCAGGAACTCACCAGCTCATTGCTGGTCTTTGAGGAAGGAGGAATGAGTCAGATACGCTCACAGCAGTGAACAATGCTAACAAGAAACACCATCTCTGGTGTGCCAGGGGCTGCACTTTGTGCTTGCCATTTTATTTCACTGAGGCTTCACAATCACTTAATGAGGTTGATGCCATTATTTGGCTTCTCCCACTTCCTTCTGAAAATTGTGGCACAGAGAAGTTAAGTTGCCCAAGTTCACACAGCTGACGTGTAACAAAGTGTAAAAAACTGTTATTTTGATTTCAGAGTCTGAGTCTTGATTCCTATAAATTCTGCCTTTAGAGTGAAAGAACTATCTGTGGTTGCAAGCTTTTGAGGGATTAAACTTAGGAAGACGAGCTGGTCCAGAACGATCATTCTACCAGGACTTCAGAGTGGATTTGAGTCCCTCTGAGTTCCCAGGTTCACAGAGGAAGCCACGGAAAGAGGAACAAAGGCTTTCTGTCAGAGGGTCCTGCCCTCGGAAGAATTCTGGCTGTGAAGCTGTCTAGGTTGCCTGGGGGTACAAGCTGCTGGCAAGAGGGCCTGAAACTCGATCATAGATAACAAGAACAGTGGTGGATGTTGGGGGAGGGAGGGAAGTTTATTTTGCACACTCCTGTTGGCTTTTCACACTTTAAATTTAGAACTGTGAACCTGTGTAACCTCCCTGGTTTAAAGATAAAGCAGACCCTCTAGTTCTAGACGGGGTGGAAGCACCCAGGTCTGCGGAGGCCTATCAGACAGCTAGCCACATGCTCCAGCATGCTCCCACCCGAGCTTAATTTGGGGCTTCTTCCTGTGGCAAACAGGAGACCGACTTCTTGCTAAGTGTAAACAGAGTCACATTTGCCAGAACAAAAAAAGTTTAGACAATTCTTCCTAATGGGGGCAGATGAGCCCTCATAGGAGAAAGCTGACCGAAGCGTCCCTGTGACCTGGAGAGAACTCTGTGACTCAGCACCTCTGTGTCCCCGCTTTCCAGGGACGGCCCTGAAGTTTGCCTGCTGTGCTAGTGTGTTGTTAACTGTGCCCCTTCCGCTTCCAGAAACTTCCAGCTTGGTCAACACCATATATGATCACCCTCCAATGAATAAGTAGCATCGACACATACATGTGCACTAGCACGTGTGAAATGGACAGCGAGTGGGGGGCTGCTGTGCAGCACCGCGAGTGCAGCTCAGTGCTCTGTGATGACCTAAGGGGTGGTAGAGGGCTTGGGGTGCAGTTCAGTTCAGTTCAGTCGCTCAGTCGTGTCCGACTCTTTGTGACCCCGTGAATCGCAGCACGCCAGGCCTCCCTGTTCATCACCAATTCCCAGAGTTCACTCAGACTCACGTCCCTTGAGTCAGTGATGCCATCCAGCCATCTCATCCTCGGTCGTCCCCTTCTCCTCCTGCCCCCAATCCCTCCCAGCATCAGAGTCTTTTCCAATGAGTCAGCTCTTCTCATGAGATGGCCAAAGTATTGGAGTTTCAGCTTTAGCATCATTCCTTCCAAAGAAATCCCAGGGTTGATCTCCTTCAGAATGGACTGGTTGGATCTCCTTGCAGTCCAAGGGACTCTCAAGAGTCTTCTCCAACACCACAGTTCAAAAGTATCAGTTCTTCGGCGCTCAGCCTTCTTCACAGTCCAACTCTCACATCCTACATGAGCACAGGAAAAACCATAGCCTTCACTAGGATGGACCTTAGTCGGCAAAGTAATGTCTCTGCTTTTGAATATACTATCTAGGTTGGTCATAACTTTTCTTCCAAGGAGTAAGCATCTTTTAATTTCATGGCTGCAGTCACCATTTGCAGTGATTTTGGAGCCCCAAAAAATAGTCTGACACTGTTTCCACTGTTTCCCCATCTATTTCCCATGAAGTGATGGGGCCAGATGCCATGATCTTCGTTTTCTGAATGTTGAGCTTTAAGCCAACATTTTCACTCTCCTCTTTCACTTTCATCAACAGGCTTTTTAGTTCCTCTTCACTTTCTGCCATAAGGGTGGTGTCATCTGCATATCTGAGGTTATTGATATTTCTCCCAGAAATCTTGATTCCAGCTTGTGCTTCCTCCAGCCCAGTGTTTCCTATGATGTACTCTGCATAGAAGTTAAATAAGCAGGGTGACAATATACAGCCTTGACGTACTCCTTTTCCTATTTGGAACCAGTCTGTTGATCCATGTCCAGTTCTAACTGTTGCTTCCTGACCTGAATACAGGTTTCTCAAGAGGCAGGTCAGGTGGTCTTTGGGTGCAAAGGAGATTCAAAGGGAGGGGATATAAGTATACATATAGCCAATTCATGTTGCTGTACAACAGAAACCAACACAACATCGTAAAGCAATTATCCTCCAGTTAAAAATAAATTTAAAATAATCTCTGTGAATAAATAAGTTTCAGAATAAATACTTGATATCTTGTATAGGCATATCTCATTTTATTGTGCTTTGTAGATATTGCATTTTTTTAATTGAGGGTTTGTGGCAACCCTGTGTTGAGCAAATCTAATGGTACCATCTTCCCAACAGCATTTGTTCACTTCATGTCTCTGTATCGTATTTTGGGAGTTCTCATAATATTTCAAACCTTGATTATATTTGTTATGGTGATCTGGGCTCTTACAATGACACACTGAAGTCTCAGGTTAGCATTTTTAGCAATAAAACATTTTAAAATTAAGGTATGTACATTCTTTCTTTTTAAACATAATGTTATTGCACACTTAATAGACTACAGTTGAAATGTAAACATAACTTTTATATACACCAGGAAACCAAAAAATTCATGCGACTTGCTTTATTGTGAAATTTAATTTATTTTAGTGGTCTGAAACCAAACCTGCAATACCTCTGAGGTCTGCCTGCATTTGTCCTTTCTGTTTTGATTCCCAAGAGAAACCGACAAAATTAATCAGTGACTGAGAGCATCATAGAAAGTTAGAGCTGAAAGGAAGCTCTAGAAATTTTCTGGAGAAAGGGAACAAACCCGTGACAGCTGTACTTTATGCCAGACACGGTTCAGGCACAAGACACGCGCAATTTCATTTGCCACACGATTGCCCAGAGAGATGCTGAGCACTACCAGCTTCGGTCAAAGATGAGGGAACTCCATACAGGGCTCAAGGCCAGACACCCAGCTGATGGTATGCCTCTGATTAGAATCTAAGCCGGGAATTCTCCATCTCTGGACCCCACAATCTCTTCCTTACCTCCAGGCCTCCTCTTTTTCTTCCCCTTGACATTTTGGGGACAAATGAAAGAGGAATGCATATGTACCTTGGAAGAGTTATGGATGTTTTGTTGTGCTATGATCTGAATGTTCTTGTCCCCCAAAGCTGACATACTTAAATCCTAACCCCCAGCGTGCTGGTATTGGGAGGTGGGGCTGTTAGGAAGGCTTAGATCAAAGCCTCTTGCAAATAGGATTAATGCCCTAATAAAAGAGACCCTAGAGAGTTCCTTCTCCCCTTCTACCACACAAGGACACAGTGAGCATGTGTTATGAGCCGGGAAGCGGGCTCTCATCAGAACACAACCATGCTGGCGCCTTGATCTTGAACTTCCAGACCCCAGAACTGTGAGAGAAAATTTCTGTTGTTTTAAGCCACCCAGTCTGCAGTGTTTTGTTTCAGCAGCCTGAACTAAGATAGGTTGCAAGCAACAGAACCCAACTTCGTGAGCAACAGGGTAGTTTATTAGATGGATACAGGGTAACTCATATTATTCAAAAGGATGGTTTAGAACCAGACTTGAGTACAAAGATGCCGGACAACTCCAGGGGTCTCCACAGCAAAGGGACATAGATTTCTTCAGGGTCTCAGGATAAAATGAATGAGGGCTGGTCACTCTCTCCCCTACTTCACTCCTCTCCTGGGCCCCCATCCCATCCCTACTCAGCCTGAGCCAACCAGGCTGTCATCCCAGGCGAGTGTCTCCTTACCTATGGCCACTATCAGGGGAGTCAGTGAAAGTCAGCTACTAACCCCGCATTAGCATTGCTAACCTGTTTTTTTTTTTTTTAATTAGAGAAAAATGTAGGTAAACCAAGAATCATTTATTTATTTTTAAAGATTTAATGAAATGAGATGGGCTTCCCTGGTGGCTCAGACAGTAAAGCGTCTGTCTGCAATGTGGGAGACCCAGGTTCGATTCCTGGGTCGGGAAGATCCCCTGGAGAAGGAAATGCCAATCCACTCCAGCACTCTTGCCTGGAAAATTCCATGGACTGAGGAACCTGGTAGGCTACAGTCCATGAGGTCGCAAAGAGTCAGACATGACTGAGCGACTTCACTTTCATTTTCAATGAAATGAGAGCTTATCATAAAAATAATAAAACTGAGAAGGAAATTTGGTTGTTTCCATGGCCTGTAACATTTAAAAATAACAAGTGGAATTATGGCTGATAAAATTATATTATCGCTTATTATCAGGAAAAGCAACAGCTGGACATTTCATGGACAGTGAGGGCATTAACATATTTCAAGGAGCTAGATACTTAAATTATATAGATATGTCAAACATATCTCAATAAAACTGGAAGATATAACAAAAAATAAAAAACACCCCCTAAAATATCTCACCTATGTCAACACAACCTATGCAAGGTTAAACATTTCCTCCCGTTTAACAATGTTTCTCCAAAATCAGGTTGATTATATTCTTTGCAGTCAAGATGGAGAAGCTCTATACAGTCAACAAAAACAAGCCTGGGAGCTGACTGTGGCTCAGATCATGAACTCCTTATTGCCAAATTCAGACTGAAATTGAAGAAAGTGGAGAAAACCACTAGACCATTCAGGTATGACCTAAATCAAATCCCTTATGACTATACAGTGGAAGTGAGAAATAGATTTAAGGGACCAGATCTGATAGACAGAGTGCCTGATGAACTGTGGATAGAGGTTCATGACATCGTACAGGAGACAGGGATCAAGACCATTTCCAAGAAAAAGAAGCACAAAAAAGCAAAATGGCTGTCTGAGAAGCCCTTACAAATAGCTGTGAAAAGAAGGGAAGCGAAAAGCAAAGGAGAAAAGGAAAGATATAAGCATCTGAATGCAGAGTTCCAAAGAATAGCAAGGAGAGATAAGAAAGCCTTCTTCAGTGATCAGTGCAAAGAAATAGAGGAAAACAATAGAATGAGAAAGACTAGAGATCTCTTCAAGAAAATTAGAGATACCAAGGGAACATTTCCTGCAAAGGTGGGCTTAATAAAGGACAGAAATAGTATAGACCTAACAGAAGCAGAAGATATTAGGAAGAGGTGGCAAGAATACACAGAAGAACTGTACAAAAAAGATCTTCACAACCAAGATAATCATGATGGTGTGATCACTCGCCTAGAGCCAGATATCCTGGAATGTGAAGTCAAGTGGGCCTTAGAAAGCATTACTACGAACAAAGCTAGTGGAGGTGATAGAATTCCAGTTGAGCTCTTTCAAATACTGAAAGATGATACTGTGAAAGTCTGCACTCAATATGACAGCAAATTTGGAAAACTCAGCAGTGGCCACAGGACTGGAAAAGGTCAGCTTTCATTCCAGTCCCAAAGAAAGGCAGTGTCAAAGAATGCTCAAACTACCTCACAATTGCACTCATCTCACACGCTAGCAAAGTAATGGTTAAAATTCTCCAAGCCAGGTTTCAGCAATACGTGAACTGTGAACTTCCAGATGTTCAAGCTGGTTTTAGAAAAGGCAGAGGAACCAGAGATCCAATTACCAACATCCGCTGGATCATGGAAAAAGCAAGAGAGTTCCAGAAAAACATCTATTTCTGCTTTATTGACTATGCCAAAGCCTTTGACTGTGTGGATTACAATAAACTGTGGAAAATTCTGAAAGAGATGGGAATACCAGACCACCTGACCTGCCTCTTGAGAAACCTGTACGCAGATCAGGAAGCAACAGTTAGAACTGGACATGGAACAACAGACTGGTTCCAAATAGGAAAAGGAGTACATCAAGGCTGTATATTGTCACCTTGCTTATTTAACTTACATGCAGAGTACGTCATGCGAAACGTTGGGCTGGAGGAAGCACAAGCTGGAATCAAGATTGCTAGGAGAAATATCAATAACCTCAGATATGCAGATGACACCATCCTTATGGCAGAAAGTGAAGAAGAACTAAAGAGCCTCTTGATGAAAGTGAAAGAGGAGAGTGAAAAAGTTGGCTTAAAGCTCAACATTCAGAAAACGAAGATCATGGCATCTGGTCCCATCACTTCATGGGAAATAGATGGGGAAACAGTGAAAACAGTGGTTGACTTTATTTTTTGGGGCTCCAAAATCACTGCAGATGGTGATTGCAGCCATGAAATTAAAAGATGCTTACTCCTTGGACGGAAAGTTATGACCAACCTAAATAGCATATTTAAAAGCAGAGCCATTACTTTGCTGGGAAAGGTCCGTCTAGTCAAGGCTATGGTTTTTCCAGTGGTCATGTATGGATGTGAGAGTTGGACTATAAAGAAAGCCAAGCACAGAAGAATTGATTTTTGAACTGTGGTGTTGGGGAAGACTTCTGAGAGTCCCTTGGACTGCAAGGAGATCCAACCAATCCATCCTAAAGGAGATCAGTCCTGGGTGTTCATTGGAAGGACTGATGTTGAAGCTGAAACTCCAGTACTTTGGCCACCTGATGCGAAATGCTGACTCATTTGAAAAGACCCTGATGCTGAGAAAGATTGAGGGCAGGAGGAGAAGGGGACGACAGAGGATGAGATGGTTGGATGGCATCACCAACTCAATGGACATGGGTTTGGGTGGACTCCAGGTGTTGGTGACAAACAGGGAGGCCTGGCGTGCTGCAGTTCATGTGGTCGCAAAGAGTCGGACACAACAGAGCCACTGAACTGAACAATGTTTCTCATGCAATTCAACATCAAATAATTTTTGATTCAACCCTAATAATTTTTGGCATCTCTCTCTTTATATTACAAAATAACAAATCCTTCAAGTTAATTTGAGATCGAAATTATATTTTGTATAGGGTTTGTATTGGAGAAGGCAAAACACCAAAAATTGTCAAAGACAAAATATTTGAGAACGCAAAGGCAAGAGGTCCTTTCTTACATAGCCTAAAGAGTATGGTTGGTACCAATTGTTCTGGGGCTTCCCAGGTGGCTCAGGGGTTAAGAATCCTCCTGCCAATGAAGGAAAGGCAGAAGGCGCATGTTCCAGCCCCGGGTCGGGAAGCTCCCCTGGAGGAAGAAACGGCAACCCCCTCCAGTGTTCTTGCCTGGGGAATCTCATGGACAGAGGGCTATAGTTCATAGGGTCGCAAAGAGTCAGACACAGCTGAGTGACTGAACAGATGTGCACACACAAACTCTTCTAGAAAAATACTGGTTATTCACCAAGTAAAATGTCCATCTTGGGAAACAACATCTCTCAGTGGAAAGAGTCATAGCATCAGACAGGTTTGGTTTCAAATCCTTCTAGCTATCTGTGAGGCCTTGGACAAGCATTCCCTCTTTCTTACAATCTGTAAAATGGGCACATATGCCCCTATCTTCCTTTTGCAAAAAGCAGTCAAATAGATCACATAGTATTATAGAAGAAGATTCCAGAATTTCTTTTCTCCGAACCCGTGAGGTTTCACAGAAGGGCTGGATCGACAAATTACCTGTTTTCTAGATGCATCCTCTTTGCTCCAAAACCCTAATCCACTCCTTCTAAGGGATCCGTTGTCTGTAGGAACACAGTCGTGGGAAACTCTGACATTCTCCCATAGGAAGGTGTAAAGGACTGAAGAGACCAAACAAGGTGCCTCTGCTATTTGGAAGGTGCACTCTGTCTGGGTCAAAAGTCTGGAAGGTCAGATACAAACTGATGGTCATGGCCCTGATATGGTCAAGGAAGCTGACATCAGGGGCTCCAGAAATAGCATGGTGGCCACAAGCACCAGGGCTCCACTGAGGCAGGAACATTCAGAGTGAACACCAACAGCTAAGTGACTTGTCAAGACAGGAGAGACAAGTTGTGAGAGAAGAACAGACGGAAATCTGCCTGGCCCTGAGTTGGCACTCGCCCTCCATACTGACTCGCCATGGAAACTTGGGCACGTGAATTCTGGTCTCTCGGGGTCTATAAAATTGCTTCTCTACTTACTCATAGGCCTTTCGCGAGGATGAAATGTGCTGGAGCTGCGACAGATTGGGTCCACGCTGGGCTGCTGGGCTTGTCGGCTGCAAACCTCTTCATCTGAAGTGCAGGTGGAGCTTCCCGGGTGGCACTAGTGGTCAAGAACTCCCTTGCCAACGCAAGAGACGGAAGAGCAGGTTCCGTTTCTGGGCTGGGAAGGCCCCCTGGAGGAAGACATGGCCACCCACTCCAGTATTCCTGCCTGGAGAATCGCGTGGACAGAGGAGCCTGGTGGGCTACAGTCCATGGGGTCACCAAGGGTGGGACACAGCTGAAGCGGCTGAGCACGGAGGGGTGGGTATGCTCTCCCTGGGGGGGTGGGCTAGAGTGGGCCACGGTCACTTTTGTGGGGCTTCGGGGAACATTGCTTTTCTTGCACTCACTCGACCCCTCCTCCATTGCCTTTCTCCAGCTAGCCTGGGGAGGGGGAGGAGGAGGGGGGCAAGGTTTTTTTTCTCCTCTATCAAGCTGAGAAGCCTGCCTTCCCCTCTCTGGCTCCCTGCCCACAGCCCACCCACCCTTGCGGGCACTTGGGGAGTTTCCTTTCACGGTAGAGCTATCTGGGGATAGGCTGCCCACAGTGAAATATAGGGCAAATGAGGAAGACAGGCTTGACAGGAAGTCCAAATAAGCACTTCCTCCCACCCACCTTCCACATTCTGACGCACCTCAGCCACAACAGCCGACAAAGAGAGACACAGAGAGAGGATGAAAAATACACATTTTTTGAAAAGAATGAAATTGTCAGCTCTGAGGAAGTGGAAACTATTGCTGCTCATTACCTCACAAGCAGCAACTGGTTCATGCTTTCCTGCTGCGTATCCCGGGATGGGTGGGGGGTGGTGACTGTGTCCAGACGGGGGTGGTCGCCAGGACACAAACCGCAGGGCGGCCTGGAGAAGCGCTGCCCTGGGGCTCGCCGGAGCCGCTCCGCGCACTCCCGCTCCAGCCTCCAGGAGCATGGGGAGGAGCGTCCCTGCACACGGGGACGGCCGCTGCAGGCCTGACCCTCCTGGAACACACGCCCCAGGCAGGGCCCGCTCTGTCTAGTGTACGCTGCATGGTGCAGAGGACGGCCAGCTCACCGAGCGGCCAGGACCCCGTGCTGTGCCCCCAGCTGGAACCTCCTGTGTGGGTGGAGCCCTCAGTATCCAGAGGGATTGCACACAGAGGGCGCTTCCAGCGCCGGCGCCGGCCTCGGAGAGCAGAGCGGAGAATGGGCTCCTCCCTGGGAGCTGGCAGCTACAGCTCTTCTTCCCACTATAGACAAACATGGACAGGCCCCAAGGAAAACTTCCAGGAGTGATTCGCCTTGGCCTCAGAAGATGCATGGAGCCTTAACAGGTTGGTGGAGGTGAAACTGGAGTGAACCCCGGTGAGGGCACTCTCTCCATGGCCTGCAGTGCCCCCAGGTGCCACTGTCTCTGGGCCACAGGCCACCACCTGGTCTCTTTTCCCCAGCCAATACCCTCTGTCCAAATCACATCAGAATAAGCATGCCCTCCCTTCCACTTTCCAGCTCCATGGGTCCGTCTCCTAAACACGTCAACATGGTCTCTATGTTTCCATTCCCCCCTGGTCCCCAAGCGACCCCTCCCATCCCTGCACCGCCCCCCACCCGCGCCCCCCACCCCCACCCCCAGGCTGCAACCCACAAGCCTCTTCTACCAAATTGCGTTTTTCTCACTTCTAAAATTAGCTGTGAAGAAAGGCAGTTATCTCCTCATCAAATTCTTCTGTGGGCTAGTAGGAAAAAGAGCTTCAAGTCTGGACGGGGCAGGGTGGGGTAGGGGGCACATTAAGAGATCCTCCCCCAACTCTGGGTTGCAGCGTGCACTGCTCCCATAGCCAATTTTGTCTCTAAGACCTAAAAATCTGACATGTTGCTCCCTGCAAGATTTGCTTTCTTGTCCACAGGCTCTGTTGGATGTGTATTTAAGATCCCTACTCCAAGAGCCCCCATCCCTATGTACTGATATGAATTGTTGTTATTGTGCACAGACCATTGACCATCGCCCTAACCTGGGGAAAGAGATTAAACCCTTAGAAGGCCTTCATAACCTTTCAGTTTGAGCAAAACCCCTCATGAGTTCTGCTTTTCCCTCTGGCTGGAGGAGAGAGAGATGGGAGAGGGTGTCCACCCCCAAGCCACAGCTCTACCTCACCTAGCCTTACCTGCTCCCTGCTCTCTGCTCTACTTTGTGCTTGAAGTCAAGCCCACTGTGAGCTGGCCCCAGCCTTCCTCGCCCCAGCATCTCCTGCTCTCACGACTGCCCATTTTATAGGTGTGGAACTTGAGGCCAGACCAAGTGAGCTGAGCTGCTCCAGGTTACTCTGGTCTTCCTGGTATCCTGAGCCTCTCTTGGGGGCCAGCTAGCCCCGCCTCTGGAACTTCTGGAATTCTCCAGCCAGGGATAGGAGCTGTGAAACTCATGAGTGTTGGGAAATCACCGAGGACTGGGGAAGTTGAAAGGCTCCAGCCTGAAGCAATCCACTTCCCCTTGCGCCACGTGCACTCCTGGCCCAGCTCCCCTTTTTGGGGAATGGGTCTATGACGCTGTGGGGAAGGGGGCACCAAAGACCTGCCCTGGAGAAAGTGCTGCGTCCTCTTCTTAACCAGCCCTGGTTGCCAGCCTCGCCTGCTTTTCGTGGAAGGCAGACTGATAGACAGGACGCTGCATAGGCTCTGGAGACCCAGCCGGGTTGGAACCTCCGCCCCACCTTGTGCAATTTATGGAACATCTCAGAGTCCCAAGGTGGTACAGAGGTCAAGAGCAGGGGCTCTGGACTCAGAGACAGTTCCAGACAAGACCTGCCGTACCACCTACCTGCTGGGTGCAAGGGTGGCGAGAAGCTTTACCTCCCTGAGCCTGAGTTTTCCCTTCTGTGAGCAGCAGTGATAACAGTGCCCACAGTTAGTGCAGAGTCCTCAGGCTACTCCTTTGCACAGTGATTCTTGGTGATTCCCGTTGTCATCACTATCATCCAGGTTTCTTAACCGCTAGGTCTCTCTTTTACATGGGTCTAGAGATTGTCCATCTTGGCCACATTCATTGGATAATTCTTCCAAAAGAACCTCATGTTTAGCTGTAAGTTAATTCCAACTTCTGATTTTCTGTAGATTTGGATTCTTGTGAGTATGGGTAAACATCATTTAAAAAATTGCTTCTCTTTCTGAGGATGATCTTGAATGTTCCTTTCCACAGGGGTGCACAGGTGTGGAATGTTTTGTTTGCTCGTGAAGCATAGCCCAAGACACACACACTCCAGACCATGCCACATCACATATCACACACAGGTTCAGAATGCCTTCCCTCAGCTGCCTCTTCCAAGGCCCTGCTTAAATCCCAGCTAATTCCATGATATCTTCTTTGACTTCTTTATGTGGAAGCCACTTATCTCTCTTCCTCTCTTTTCAAATGGGCTTTTTATCATTTGCTGCTCTTCTGGGGATTTAAAAAGTGAAGGGACCTCTCCCATCCATGGTAGAACTTTTGAGCAGCAGGCCATGCTTCCTAGGGCACGGTCAGTTGCAGAGAGCACTGAGGTTCCAGCCCTGTGAAAAGTGCTCTGCCTGGGCTGCCTCAGCTGATGCCTCTGGCGCTCTTGGAGGTGAAGATGACATTAACTCAGATTCATGGACCACATCCATTAAGATGCTTAGGCCGGGATAAAGGGCAGATCTTATTTACATGATGACCTGGCGAGGTTGGTGCGTAACAATGAGGGTGGGGCTCCTGAGGTTGTGTATAGGATGGAAACTGCATGGCCAAAGCGATCTTTGAAAAAGCTTCAGGAAGCCATCACTTCAGGGGCCAACTCAGTAATTGCAACAGACTCAAACATCAGGACAGACAGTCGTTTGTGTGATCAGGACAGACAGTCGTTTGTGTGATCAGGACAGACAGTCGTTTGTGTG